>NW_027505726.1:0-118629 GCF_021521415.1 Bidens hawaiensis | reverse complement strand
TCCCCCCTAGAACCCTGCTGCCAGGGGCGCTTCCTGTCACACCCCGACCAAAGGAGGCGGAACATGCCGGGGTGCAACGTGATTAGACAAATACACAAGACACTATTTAAAGTGACAATATTTATTCAACTCATTTTATTTCAACAAATCAATAACAACACATCTCGTTCATATAAACAAATAGCAATCATATTGTTCATTTTACTAATACCCTAATAGTCTTGGTAATGTTTTCCGTCAAGCACTCGAGTCAACAAAAGTCAAACCTGTAACATTTCATAAAATAAAGTTTGTCAACACAAAGGTTGGTGAGCAATTCATAAGTTTGAACATATAAGTATATAGTAATAAAAAGCCACAAAACTTGTATACAAAACAATGAATAAAAGCACTAGAGTTGGATAAATTGACAATTGCTAAACACATTAGCACCACCTAGCTATCTAGGATTTTATGACAATTGCTAAACACATTAGCACCACCTAGCTATCTACGATTTTATGACAATTGCTAAACACATTAGCACCACCTAGCTATTCTAGGATTTTATAGTTATCGTTAATTGCATTACGTTAACGACACCTTGCCATGAGGGGTTGCCAAATGGTATAGGATTTATAGTTCCACCATCCAAAAGCGATAAACACATAAGCATATAAGCATGTAAGCATAGGACACCAAATCAAGCAATTATTTAGGTAAAGTATACAATCATGTTTGTGGGTTTAAAGATTCAAGTAATTAAAGAATTTAGTTTAATAAGTATGAAATGTCACCCCAAAACGGAAGATGGAAAAAAGGGTATGAAAGTACTCACCTCGACTGATGAACCGAGAAAACTAATAAGTGGTCGACATATAGAAAGCTTGTAAACGAAACGAACGAATCCGACTTGAAAGCTAATTTAAAACGAATAAATAAAATATTATTGAACTTGACTTTAGTTGAAACTACATTTGAAACATTGGACAAGAAGGTTCGGTTATTAATCGGGTTATCGGTTAATTTGTTAACGATTAGGGACTCGTACTTATTTGATAATTAAAATAAAAATAATATTATTTTATTGGGGCTTTTAAATAACTAAACCAATATTAACTAGAAACAATACGGGTTTTAAATCAAGAGTTCGGTTTTCATAAAATGAATTGATAATAAAGTTTATAATAATATTATTAATGATAAATGATAGTAATGATAATAATAATTCTAAAAAGATAGATTATATATATATATATATTTACGTATATAGATATAAGATAAAGATGATAATAATAATAACAATAATTATTATTAATAATACTAGTAAGTATAATAATAATAATAGTTAAATAATAACGATCTTAGTATTAATTAAAATGATGTTGATAAAAAAAATACTAATAATAAATAATATTGATAGTAAATAATGATACCACCCTCGATGTCGGTTCGAGTTCTAAACGAGTTCACAAAATAAATATGATAATATTATTGCTAATAATTAATGATAAAAATATGATTTTAATAGATAATAATAATATGATCTTTAATATTTATAATAATAACAACTTTAATATTTATAATAATAACGATTATAATAATAATAATAGTATTAATAATAAATAAATATAATAGTAAGTTATATGAAATAATACTAATAATAATTTATACGTAGTGATATTAATATTAGTAGTAACAATAAATTTGTTAAGTATAAAAATAACACCGAAACCGGTCTAGTATTAGACTCGAACCCGAGACCTCTCGTTCAACAACTTATGTACAAACCAACCGAACCAAAATAATTAAACCCATAAGAACTTAATATATTCATTACCCGATCGTTTATCTTTTCCCCAAATTTAAAACAATCTATACACACCCATATCGTTTCAAAGTATTTAACCAAAAATATACCCAATACTACCAAACCAATTATTAACAATTTAAATCCGATAATCAATATATGAAAAATTAATAATACCAAGATCCAAATTAGTTTACCTATTAGGTGATATGAGGTCGTCGGATATGACGACACGGAGGTTGCCGGAGGCAAATTCCGGAGCCGAGGAAGAGATGGAGTAAGAGAGAGAGAGAGAAAGAGAGAGATAGAGAGAGAGAGAAAGACAGGGAGAGAGGTGACGGAACACCCGGAGCCACGACGGTGCTCCGACGTCAGCGGCGGCGGCATCGCACAGGTGATGGCGGGAAGGGAGAGAGAGAGCGGCGCCGGTGGTCTAGAACAACGGCAGGAGGTGGAGAGCAGCAGGTGGTACAGCAGCGGCTTCCGGAAAAATAATCAGCCCAATATTTGGGTCACCGGAAAAACGAGACTCGCCGGAAAAACGTTCGGCGGTCCGTTTGTGGCTGTGGGTGGTGTTTTTGAGCTGCGGCTGAGGGAGGGAAGGTGATGCGGTGGGAGGGGTGGACGGAGGTGAAGGAAATGGTCGTCGGAGCTCGCCAGAGCCAATTCCGACGGCCGGAAACGGCGCCGGAAAGAATAAGGGAGGAAGATGGGGGCGGTTGGGAAAGAATGAGATAGGGTTAGGGTTTTTAGTTTTAATATATGTGTTACATATTTACAGAAAGGCCCCTTAAGTTTCAAACACCGTTTAAAATGAGTTCATAGGTTTTTAAAACTTATAATAACTTTACGAAAATTAGTTTGAACCCCTTATGTTTTCTTAACGACACTATAATATGACAAACATTGATTTGTTTAAGATCGAAGTCTATATTAATATTATATAATAATTAAATAAGGTTCTAAAAATGTTGAGTCGGGTTTTCAATATGAAAGTTTACAAAACGAATATTAATCGAGACTCAAATTTGATGAATGTCACACTGCCCCCGGACCCCCGTTCGTTGAGGGAAATAATTAAACTAGAAACACGATATGGGTAGTGATAGCTAAATTGAAACGTGTAATTGTTATACAATTAGTTGTGCACAAAATCAAGAAAGGGATAACCATAAACGGAGAACGTAACCGCATTCAGGTGAGTTTCTAGCCCTATTTCCTTCTTATGTTATTGGGCTGTGTACATACTCGATGTGATAGTTAATACACTTACTAAAAACGGAAAGTGTATGCCATGTATAATTTATATGTTATTTATGTATGTATATTTTGAATGTTAATGAAAGCTTGTCGGTACATGAACGATCTTCGGATATTGCACGTATTGACAAGGGAGGTATGTATATGATAACGGAATGTGTATGTTAGATATACGTATAACATATGAGTATGTATGAATGATTAAAGAAAGAATATGTATGTTACGGGTATGTATGTACGAAGATGAAGAAGTAAGTGATCAGACCAAAATAATATCTGAGATAGAGAAGAAAGGGATCAGACCCTAATAATATCTGAGATAGAGAAGTAAAGAGGGATCAGACCCTACTGATGTGCTAAAAGTAGTTATAAAATAAATAACCAAAATTAAACTAATCTAGACACTAACTAATAATTCTAGACTCTTAAACTTAACTTAAACTACTAACCGGTAAGTGTACCGGTCGACTCTAGTACAGCTAAGTAACTCCGGATATCGAACCCACGAGACTCTATAAATTACGTATACTAGCTAATTAGACTCAACTACAAGACGTGAGTATTTAATAATAATGTTTGAAGGGGGGTTTTAAACTAATTATTAATTAAATAAACCTAACCCTAATTAAATAAAATATAATAAACTATTAAAACACTTAGATTAACTCAGATGATGAAAATAACTACCTAGGCTAGAATCCCCAATGTCACGACAATCAATCAAATGGGAAACTTAAGTTATGGAACTGGGATCGTAAAATAGACCATTGACAGAAAACACGAACAGGACCCTTGATCTTCAAGATGACACCTATGGATTTCTAACAAGTTTTAAGACTCACCAGTTTTATAAATTATACTTCCTTATGGTTATTTAATACTTTATGTCTAAGTATCTTTATGACGAAATCCTACCTTACAGCGCGGAAATCAAAGATAGTTATGAAGACTCAATTGACTGACTAGACTAAGCTGAAAATCAAACCTAGACGGACTCCTTACGAAGAATTAAATCTAGCAATCCTGACCAACAAAGTGTAAGGCCCCGAACCCGGTAGCCCTACTTTAACGTCGGATTTACTCATAAACACAGTTCGTACAAATCAAAGTTCATTAAAACTTTCGCGGAATATAAAAACTTTCATAAAACATTTCATAACAAAACACGTCTTGTCTTAAAACATCATTTTGTCTTTCAAAATAATCGAAACATTTAACTTAAACGTCTTGAGTCTTCCGATGCCAGCCTCTTATTCAGTGCCACGTGTCTCCTCAAGCGAGCTGCCTCATCCTACTCACCTGCGTGCATACTAAAAGTCAGCTACGCTGAGTGAGTTCTAGTTAATCAAGCAACTTATCATACAACCACTTCATACAATATATACGTATCCGAAGACACATAGTCCACTGTCTAACATGCCACTGTTTAACCACTTAATTACCCCTATAGCTTAGCCTCTTAATTACCCCTACAGCTTAGCCACTTATGCCACTTTATGCCACTTGATGCCACCTTAATAACGAAGTCACGTATAGGCTTACCCTACCACGTACTATCGTCATGCCACTAACACTCTTACTAGACTCTACCACTTCTATCACACTCTACCACTACTTGTCTACAGCACTCTTTATACCAATACAATATTTACATAATAAGCAAGTCGCATCATAGAATACATACACACTAACAACCACTTGACAATCACTCTCCTTGACGATACGTGTAATATCCGAAGATCATTCACGTACTGACAAGCATTACATAATAGCTACTTGTATAACATCTATACACTTACCACTTAAGGTAAGTGTATTCACATTTTCGCATCTAACATGCTTAACTTACCACTTAGCCTCTTATTTACACCTACCACCTTGCCACTTTGCCACTTTAATAACGTATAACGTTATGCCACTTTGCCACTTAATAACGAAAAACGTTATGCCACTTTGCCACTTTAATAACGTAAAACGTTATGCCACTTTGCCACTTTAATAACGTATAATGTTATGCCACTTTGCCACTTTAATAACGTAAAACGTTATGCCACTTTGCCACTTTAATAACGTATAATGTTATGCCACTTTGCCACTTTAATAACGTAAAACGTTATGCCACTTTGCCACTTTAATAACGTAAAACGTTATGCCACTTTGCCACTTTAATAACGAAGGCACGTATAGGCTTACCCTACCACGTACTATCGTTATGCCACTAACACTCTTACTAGACTCTTGCCACTTCTAACACGTTCTACCTCTACTTGTCTACAACACGCTTCATATCATTTACATAATAAGCATGTCACATCAACAATCATACATACATAATAACGATGGCACGTACAGGCTTTCCCTATCACGCGCTCACGTTATGCCACTAGCACCCTTGCTAGACTCTTGCCACTTTTAACACACTCTACCTCTACCTGCCTATATCACACTTCATATCAGTTCGGTATTTACGTAATAAACCAGTCACATCATAACATTCGTACACACTATCAACCACTTGGAATTTACTATCCTTGGCGATACGTGCAATATCCGAAGATCGTTCACGCCCCGACAAGTATTCATTTGTAATATTCATACATCCTCGATATATAATATTCGTACCTTTATTTTTAACCTGACAGTACGCGCAATATCCGAAGATCGTTCGCGTACCGACAAGCAATCATTCATATCCATCACATATATCACATATGGCATACACTTATCACTTAGGATAAATGTATTAACAACACATCGAGTATGCACACAGCCCCGAAAACATAACAAGGAATGGGGCTAGAAACTCACCTGAACTCTGCTTCTTCCTCTGATAGTTGTAAATCCCTTCTTTAACTGAGCTCGGCTGACTGTATAAGTTACACGTATCAATACTCGCCTGATCTAATCTGGTGGCCTAGTATTAGCTTACTTTTATTTATCGTTTTAATCTATTCTCTAATCGAACTTGACTTTAGGCGAAGTTAAACCTTAGGCGAACTTAGCTTTAGGCGAAGTTAAACCTTAGGCGAACTTAGCTTTAGGCGAAGTTAAACCTTAGGCGAACTTGGCTTTAGGCGAAGTTGTCATCAGGCGAACTTGGCTTTAGGCGAAGTTGTCATCAGGCGAACTTGGCTTTAGGCGAAGTTGTCATCAGGCGAACTTGGCTTTAGGCGAAGTTGTCATCAGGCGAACTTGGCTTTAGGCGAAGTTGTCATCAGGCGAACTTAGCTTGCAGGCGAAGTTGTCATCAGGCGAACTTAGCTTGCAGGCGAAGTTGTCATCAGGCGAACTTAGCTTGCAGGCGAAGTTCATCAGGCGAACTTAGCTTGCAGGGGAAGTTGTCATTTGCAGCTACTGTTCGTTCTTAAATCCCTTAATCACCTTCGTTTCTTAACCAAATAACTCGATTTAGATACCCACGGGATCGTCTGACCAGCGCCTACAAACCCCAACCATCAAATCGACCTAACATCGATGTTTAAAGGGTGCGATTTAGGCATATAGGTTACGGGTTCTTTTTATCAATCGATTAACCCATCAAATCTTAACCATTTTCAGTAAGATTAGCTTTGTTGGATTCGTTTTTACCATACAAACTCAGATCTATCATTTCTCAAATCAAACCGAACCTATACGAACGATTTCTAACTATAAACGTACCTCGAACGAGTCGAACTACGAACACGGTTAAGCCTTGATGTTGTTTTGGTCCGTCACGACGTTCCAACACCAACAAGCTCGGGTTTTCGCCTTCGGATCTTGGTTCGGGTCGTGTGTGTTTTGGGTGTGTGTGTATGGAAATGAGGATTAAATGGTGGTTAATGGTATTTATATTTAGGGATCATGGGCTTAAGCCCATGGACTCTCCTTCCTTCTTTCATAACCCAAGTCCATAACCCATATCCATTACCCAACACTAGCCCGACCCATACCAACTCCTACTCTATTTATTTATTTCCCGATAATCCGAGTAAACTTTCCCTCTATTATTAAGTAATATAATTAATATCATTTTGGAAATTTCGGGAAGTTACACAAAGATCTATCAATAACTTATCACCTTACAGCTTTCTAGGCTTGCAGCTCAGTTTTATCTATTTAATTGATTTTATTGTTTCTATGATTTTAATGCATATCAATCATAAACTAGTCAGGAACACACAGTAAATAACCTAACAAAACCCTATCCTATGAAACAATCACCAAGGGTAATGTGAAACAATAAATCCAAGTAAATAAAACCAAGCAATCATACGCATCAATTAATTCAAACTCAACACTTTACTTAGAACATAAAAATCCATAACGAAAAGAAATCCCAATCAAAATCAAACCGAACAAAGGTTCATCACGACCTAGGTAGTTTATGAAGTTTAGCCTAGCATCATATAGTCTAAATCAAACAAAGCAAATAAAACTGAAAACATGGTGAAATAATGAGAAACGAAAGATTAAAGGCGATAAAACCCGTAGTCTTCGATCTTGAACGTAAAGCTCTTCACCGGCTGTTCTCGTGCCTTCAAAATCACCAAAAAACTCGTAAAATAGCTCCAAGAACTCCCCAAAATCGTCTGGTGGCTTCAGGTTTTTGTCAGGATTAAGTTAAAAGTGTTTAAATACCCAAAACAAGGCCCAACAAGAAACAAAAACGAAAATAATCTAGCCCAGCCGTGCCTGGGCGCCGCGCCAAGGACTTTTAGCCTTCTGCCTAGGCGCAACGCGGCGTGCTCCTCCATGGGGGCCGGTCAGACCGGCCCGGTCAGACCGGTTCTCTGTCCGGTTCCTTCCAGATGCGTTCCGGATCTCCGTTTTGGCTCGTTTTAGCTCGTTTTTCGCCCTTTTTCATCACGATCAAACCCCGGAACCTACGAACATAAAAACGTTAGTAGTATTCAAATCTCGACTAAAAATGAACAAAAACTATTAAAATATTAATTAAAATATACACGGGAAACATAAATATTTAACATTATATCAAATATCACCACACTTATTCTTTTTTCGTCCCTGAAAAAGTTTGATGTAGTTGGATCATAATCGGAAAATAAAGTCTAACAAACATATAGGTTAATTTTTAAAGCTCAGAAAAACGCAAAAACCGCGATCACCGATATTGTTGTCCACCTAAACCCATGCCTTAATCTTTACCGGGAGAAATATGATCCGACATTTTTTACTCAGTGGTTTACACAATTAAGACCCGCTTATTTTCAGCTTTTACCGGACCAGACCACCCCAACTTGACTTAAACCTCAAAATTAGCAGATTTAAAACTTTTGTTGCTCTATTTTTTTCATGAATAAGACGATCAAGGGTTTTGTTTATCCACCTAAGCTTAAGCATCAAAGTCTACCAAGCAGCCAATAGATACGATTAAGGTACAATTATTTTATAGCTAGTATTCCCCACAACATGACATACCCCCGTTATCAAGCAATACCCCGAACCCATCACAGTAGGTGAGCATGCAAAATTTCATCTGTAGGGCTTACATGTAGCGTGTCCCTTGTGGTCCGTTTCTTAATGGTAATGAGACGCGAGAAAGGGGACCCCACATGGATAACAGCGTGGATGATCAAGTCTGTAGTGAATTTGTACTTTTGTACTCTTGTGATCATGTTTATAGACTTATAAGGGTTTGCTCTTTTTTGGCCTTATTTTAAATATCCACAACCCCATTTGGAATTGTGAATACCCAGATGAATAGTCGGCATACAGACCCATGGTCTCCGGACCCGAAGCATCCCATCAATATAGGATTTAAGGTTATAAAACCATACACCGATGAGGTGTAAAATACTAAACTAGCAGTTTTAAGTTTATATCACAGGCTACACGGCATACTCTAACGTTAAACCTACCCAAGCATCATATGATAACGTATTCAGATTTTAAAACTTATAATATTTCCACTTTTTTCATACCAAAATTGAGGCTTGAGTATGGCCCTACCTTTCATTACTTATATTCCACGGACAAAACGCTTTACCCACAAAAGATTTCCGTTTAACCATTTTATCAAATTGCCCTTTCATTTTCAAGGCTGTGCCTACCGACACATCCCAAGTTAAGTGTGTTTTCTTTTATTTATCTCATATTATTAGTAGTTTGAAAAACCAATTTCTGATAAAATCATCATCTCCCACTTTAACGCAAAAAACTATATTCAAAATACATTTTTAACATTTTTTTTAATTATTTTTTATTTTTTTTTTATTTTTTTTAAACCAAATACGAAAACAAAAACAAAACTAAAATTAGGTAAAACAATTGTGTCCCATCCCCACACTTAAATTTTGCATTGTCCTCAATGCAAGGATAAGGACGACTTAAAACAAAAAAGAAAATAAAATAAAGTCGGACTACAAAAAACTAAAGACTTAAAAAAAAAAATAAAAACTAAAGCAAAATAAAAAGTTAACAAGCTAGATAATGGAAAAGACTTAGCTGGTAATTTGCGCATGAAACATGATGCCAAAGTCTTCTTCCATGAATGTCCTCCAACTATGAACGTGCTCAGCAAATGGTAACTCCTTCTCTCACACACGAACGTAAGCGGCCAAACAAAACAAATAAACATGTCTAAAAATGTATCTTATCAAATTGATAGATATTATGCAATTAAAGTATTTCACCAATATATAAAATATAATAATCAGGAGCAAATAAATAAGCATGAAGTATACGGCTCCACTGCTACTCCATCCCCACACTTGTCTTTTTCATTAAACTCTTCATTGGGGATCATCTCTAGCTCATACAGTCTCTCTTTTACCTAGCAAAACTCAAAAACTCAAAAACAACGACGAACTACAAAATACTACGTAAGTGACTCAATTAAATATACAAACTCCGCGAAACCTCCCCACACTTGAAGTTAATCACGAGGTTTCTCCTTTATCTGGACCCTATCTAACCCGTTTAGTTCCACCCGGAATTTATTAAACATTAATATATCAATGATGGAGCCGCAAAATATTAAATTAGAATTAAAAGTCAGTAACGGTTCAGACCACCTATATTTAAACTTACCTGGCAAGAGCCGAATGCGTTGTAAGTATCGAGAAGACTGGTCGTGTTTGAATTTTAATGGCTTTTTCACTCCCGTAGACCATCTCCTAAAATATACGCAACTTCGGTTTTCAGGTAACCTATCACCCTCGACCTTCTCCCGTGGTTTTAATTCCCGAGAAGCATTTAAAACACAATCCACGGGTCGGCAACAGTGTTCTTCCTCTAACACCACATCCTCATCTACACTGTCCTCTACAAGGAGGGCTTCAAAAAACGCAACATCCTCATTAACGTCTAATGTGTCTCCCCTGTCATAATCCGACAATCCATCCAACTCCAGATTCAAGAATTCATCTTCCTTATTAATCTCATTATCAACCTTAACCATATCCTCAACACCAAACATTAGCTCGAATGACTCTCCCAATTCTATCTCTTCCTCAAACACAGGTTTCACCATAACTGATCTCAGATATGCAGCCCACTCCTCCTCGTCACAATCATCATCGGATTCACTACAAAACTCAGTACAATTAGCAACATATACCTGTGAAACCTGAGGTGGGATTTCATCAGCCACTCGTGTCCTCGTATCCGGGATGAGCTCCTCTTCTTCATCTACATATTCCTTGATTGGCTCTTTCCCTTCTTCTGGAAATGTCGGGAACAACTCGCCTAACCGATTCATGTATCCCAAATAGTTGCCTTCCGCATCATACTTATAACCAGGTGTCGGTTGCTCCTCCAGCTGCACACTCTCCTCTTCGTTTATCTCATCATCAGAGTCACTCCAAAAATCAATAATAGCATGTGAAACCGAAGGTGGAACTTCAATATCCATTTTTGTCTCCGCTACTTGAATGATCTCCTCATCTGAGTGCTCAACATATTCCAAGGATCTTAACCTCTCCATTTCATCTTCTTCATCCAGTCTCCTAGAAATTTCTTCTACTTGACGTTGGAGATCTGTAATAATATCCTGGTGATTTTTGAAGATGTTATCATGCTCAACGAGCATCTTTTGGGTATCTGTAGCCATGTATTGGACCAACATCTTTTCTATCCTACCCATAGCAGCTACATCCTCATCAGAAAGGCTTTTAGAAAATTGATCATAACACTGCTCCTGGTTTTGCTAAGGTTGCTGATACGAATTATCAAAATAATACGGAAAAGGTCCCTGTGAAAAATTTTGTACCGGCTGAACAGAAGGGTTAGTACGATTATATGGACATACACGAGTCATATGACAACCAGCGCATCTAAAACAAATAAAGCGAGAACCCTTGTATGGACAATCATAGTGTAAATGAGGATCACCACACGTATCACAATTAAGGTTACTATTGTATGGACATTTAATGGTAGAGTGAGGTCCATTACAAATTTCACACATAATTACAAGAATCGAAACAAGCAAAAGACACGGAAAATTAGACACCTACGACTCACAGAAAAAAAAATACATAAATAAATAAACACGTAATTATCTAATTAACTAAAACCCTAAAAACTCAAAAGCAAAAACACAATAGCACGTATATAGAAAGTAAGTCCAATCAAAGCTAACAACGCAATTGCCAAAAGTCCCCGGCAACGGCGCCAAAAACTTGATGTGCTAAAAGTAGTTATAAAATAAATAACTAAAATTAAACTAATCTAGACACTAAGTAATAATTCTAGACTCTTAAACTTAACTTAAACTACTAACCGGCAAGTGTACCGGTCGACACTAGTACAACTAAGTAAGTCCGGATATCGAACCCACGAGACTCTATAAATTACGTATACTAAGCTAATTAGACTCAACTACAAGACGTGACTATTTAATAATAATGTTTTAAGGGGGGTTTTAAACTAATTATTAATTAAATAAACCTAACCCTAATTAAATAAAATATAATAAACTATTAAAACACTTAGATTAACTCAGATGATGAAAATAACTACCTAGGCTAGAATCCCCAATGTCACGACAATCAATCAAATAAGAAACTTAAGTTATGGAACTGGGATCGTAAAATAGACCCTTGACAGAAAACACGAACATGACCTTTGACCTTTAAGAAGACACCTATGGATTTCTAACAAGTTTTAAGACTCACCAGTTTTATAAATTAAACTTCCTTATGGTTATTTAATAATTTATGTCTAAGTATCTTTATGACGAAATCCTACCTTACAGCGCGGAAATCAAAGATAGTTAAGAAGACTCAATTGACTTAATAGACTAAGCTGACAATCAAACCTAGACAGACTCCTTACGAAGAATTAAATCTAGCAATCCTGACCAACAAAGATCTATCAATAACTTATCACCTTACAGCTTTTTAGGCTAGCAGCTCACTTTTATCTATTTAATTGATTTTATTGTTTCTATGATATTAATGCATATGAATCATAAACTAGTTAGGAACACACAGTAAATGACCTAACAAAACCCTATCCTATGAAACAATCACCAAGGGTAATGTGAAACAATAAATCCAAGTAAATAAAACCAAGCAATCATACGCATCAATTAATTCAAACTCAACACTTTACTTAGAACATAAAATCCATAACGAAAAGAAATCCCAATCAAAATCAAACCGAACAAAGGTTCATCATGACCTAGGTAGTTTATGAAGTTTAGCCTAGCATCATATAGTCTAAATCAAACAAAGCAAATAAAACTGAAAACATGGTGAAATAATGAGAAACGAAAGATTAAAGGCGATAAAACCCGTAGTCTTCGATCTTGAACGTAAAGCTCTTCACCGGCTGTTCTCGTGCCTTCAAAATCACCAACAAACTCGTAAAATAGCTTCAAGAACTCTCCAAAATCGTCTGGTGGCTTCAGGTTTTTGTCAGGATTAAGTTAAAAGTCTTTAAATACCCAAAACAAGGCCCGACAAGAAGCAAAAACGAAAATAATCTAGCCCAGCTGTGCCTAGGCGCCGCGCCAAGGACTTTTAGCCTTCTGCCTAGGTGCAGCGCGGCGTGCTCCTCCTTGGGGGCCGGTCAGACTGGCCCGGTCTGACCGGTTCTCTGTCCGGTTCCTTCCTGATGCGTTCTGGATCTCCGTTTCGGCTCCTTTTAGCTCGTTTTTCGCCCTTTTTCATCACGATCAAACCCCGAAACCTACGAAACATAAAAACGTTAGTAGTATACAAATATCGACTAAAAACGAACAAAAACTATTAAAATATTAATTAAAATATACACGAGAAACATAAATATTTAGCATTATATCACCTACTAATATCTAAGATAGACAAGAAAGGGATCAGACCCTAATAATATCTGAGATAGACAAAGGAAAGAGGGATCAGACCCTAATAATATCTGAGATAGAAAAGGAAGGGATCAGACCCTAATAATATCTGAGATAGAAAGGACAGTAACTATATAGTTTGAAAATAATAAAGTATGAACGTATGTAAGAAATTATGTAATGAAAGTAGACGAGCAAGTAATTATTATGTATCTTCGGATGCGTAATTGAAGGTAAGTAAATGTATTGTATGATGTATGATTAACTAGAACTCACTCAACGTGGCTGACTTTTAGTATGCACGCAAGTGAGTAGAATGAGACATCTGGCTTGAGCGGGGGCACATGGCAGAAGAATAAGAGTCTGGCATCTGAAGACTTAAGACGTTTTTAATTAATGTTTTGGTTTGAAAGACAATATGTTCATTAAAGACAAAGTTATGGATTTGATTGTGATGTTTATGAAAGTTTTTAATATTCCGCAAATGTTTTTATTAACTCTGATATTTATAACTGTATTTATGAGTAAATCCAACGTCCAAAGTAGGGCACCGGTAACGGGGCCTTACAATAATAAATGTATTAAATTGATGTGCAAATAAACACGGGTACTATCTTAGAGTAATAAATATTACAATTCTTGATGTGTAATAAATGTCTAAGATAGTCTTTATATTTGATTCAAATAAGTTATAATGGCTTATAATTCATGTAAAAGTATCATTTATTTATAAGTACAACATTTTCATTTCATTAAATTTATATGATGTTACATATATATTACGTTTTTAAATATGTACCACAATGTGTAACACGGGTACTTGCTAAATCAATATTGGAATCCAATTATCTGTTTCTTTTAAGAGATTTGGATCATTTGATGCTTGCTAATGTTATAAAAGAAAGGGCACATTTGGATTTAGATAATGAAGTTAGTGATAAATGTTTTTCAAGATGGTAATATTTAATTCAAACATGGTTTGTAATAAATCTTTTAAATTGATGTGCAAATAAACATGAGTACTATTTTAGAGTAATAAACATTATAGTTATTGATGTGCAATAAATGTCTTAGATAGAGTTCATCTTTTGAATCAACATTGAGATAAAAGTTTTGTTGAATCGACATTGTAGAATTGTTTTATTGATTTGGAGACTAATTTCCTTTGTTTGCTTATTATTGTACTAATGATATAAGTTATAAAATATTTTTACTTTTCATTTATCTTTGTTAGACTTTGAATGCTTTTGTATTTGAGTCAAATAAGTTATGATGTCTTATAATTCATGTAAAAGTATCATTTATTTATAAATACAACATTTGCATTTCATTAAATTTATATGATGTTACATATATATTATGTTTTAAATATGTTCCACCGTGTGTAATACAGGTACTATCCTAAATCAATATTGGAATCCAAAGATCTGTTTCTTTTAAGAGATTTGGATCACTAGAAACTTGCTAATGTTGTAAAAGAGAGGGCACATTTGGATTTGGAAAATGAAGTTAGTGAGAAGGTAAAATGGTTGTTAGAGTATGAACTATGAGTCAAATTTTGATTATCTTCCAAACTCTTTGGAATCTAAAGATAAAACTTACGGGAACACCAATAACTTAGTTATGTAGTCGATTACTCTAAATTTTTTACTTTCATTATTTACTTTGTGTTTTCTATATAAGTTATTAGTTTAGTTCATAACTAGAAACTTTCAAAAAAACATACAATAAACTTCTATAATCGTTTATTTTGTTTGTCAAGTTGTGAAGGTAATTCTCTTTTTTTGGTGAAATTTTTGAAGAAGTTGATGGTTGGTAAATTTGTCTATATTGATTTTGTTATTTATCTATTTTCAACCTGTGTGTAACACGGGTACTATCATAGTAAAATAATAAAGATGGAAAGATAAGTAGGCTAAGTAGATGTAATTAGTTATGGACCAAAAAGGAAAGATGGGCCTAAGGTCCATGGGCTTAAGGGAATATAAATACCCCTTAAAACCTATTCCTTTTCAATTTCATCCATCTATACACTATAGCCTACACCATAAAAAACACACTTCTCCAATTCACGTTTTTGAGAAAACCACCCACAAAGATGCAAAGATTCCCGGAGATCTAACCGCTGGATCGGTATCAAATTTTAACTGAGTGTTCGTGGTATATAAATGAAGATTTTCACCGATTAGATCTTCGATCAGAGGTAGGAATGTCCGGCTATTGTAGCAGCGGTTTTCGGCGAAGGCGAGTTGATGGGTTCGTAGATCGGGGCGAGACGGTTCCGTGGCCGCTTGAATCACTCAAATCAGAGTTCGTTTGATATGGTTTTGGGCTTCTTGAGTGATTTCAGACAAAAACCTCAAAGGTACGTTTTTGTTAAAAAAACATACTTTTCGTACACGGATTTGCATGAAACTTGGTAGAATGATAGATCGGGTCATGATTATTGATAAAGTAACGAACTTGATAGTTAACGGGTTATTTGGTTCGTTTCGGGTAAAACGAGTAGTGTTCGGTTTGTGAAAAGAATGGGAAAATGAATTCAGTTTTGCATGGAACTTAGTAGGATAGTAAATCGGACCTTATTATGTGATAAAAATGTAAACTTGATGATTAAAGTGGACTTAATGAACTCGTTAGTAAACATGGTTCACATAGAAACTCTAGATCTAGTTAAAATGGGTTTGAAATCAATAAAGGTTTGAACTTTATTGATAAACAATCTAGATCTTGGCTTAGGAGGGAAAAGAGAACGTTTGGAAGGTTATATGGCACTTAACTATGTGAATGGATGTTATACATGAGGTGAAATTGTAAAATGATGATGATGACCCATTAGAGGGTGTATTTGAATGAACAGGTGTATTCGAAGGAAATGATGTATTCGAATGAAAGAAAGGAAATAAAGA
This sequence comes from Bidens hawaiensis, assembly GCF_021521415.1. Classification (NCBI taxonomy): domain Eukaryota; kingdom Viridiplantae; phylum Streptophyta; class Magnoliopsida; order Asterales; family Asteraceae; genus Bidens; species Bidens hawaiensis. Next base: position 102,401 of record NW_027505726.1, on the reverse strand, counting down.
AAGGAAGAAAGACATAAAAGAAGTTCAATTCGAATACAATTGTATTCGAATACAATTGCATTCGAATACATTGCCATTCGCATACACTGTCATTTGAATACAAGGCTTTCCATTCGAATACATGGTCAAATTGCATACAATGTCCTTGAATACAGATATGTAACAAAGGTGTTCGAATAACAAGGTATTCGAATACAAATGTATTCGAATACAAGAGTATTCTAATACAAGTGTATTCGAATACAAGAGTATTAGAATACAAAGTGTATTCGAGTACAAGTGTATTCGAGTACAAGTATATTCGAATACATGTGTATTTCAATACAAGTGTATACGAATGAAAACGAAGCATTCAATTAGAATAAACCAGACTTAACCATTTCTGGTGAAACTTAAATGAAGAGTATATGATTAGATAATTGATACATCTAATTAATATACAGTTAGCCGTGCTCAATTAAAGAAGGGGATCACAATAAACTTAGAAAGGAACATGAGATAGGTGAGATTCTAGCCCCATTTCCTTGTTATGTTTTCGGGGCTGTGTGCATACTCGATGTGAATGTTAATACACTTACCTTAAATGGTAAGTGTATGCTATGATGATTGATGTGATAGTCTGTATGAATGTTATGAATGAATGCTTGTCGGTGCGTGAACGATCTTCGGATATGGCACGTATCTTCAGGGAACGTAATGTATAGTATGTCTAGTATGAAATATGTATGTATGAAGGTATGTAATGAAATGAGTATGTACGAGAGTATGTTATATAAGGAAAAGGTATGTATGATTAAAGGATGGATTGAATGTATGGTTAAAAGGTTGTAGACCCTAATAATATCAGCGAAGGTTAAAGGGTTACAGACGCTAATAATGTATGCGAAGGTTAAAGGGTTGCATACCCTAATAATATCTGCGAAGGTTAAAGGGTTGGAGACTCTTCTAAACTCTGCGAAGGTTAAAGGGTTGTAGACCCTAATAATATATGCGAAGGTTATAGGGCGAAATGCCCTTTAAAACGAATAGTTAGTTATATATGAAATGCACAGGCTAAAAGAATGAAAGTATGAAAGAAAGAATGAAAGTATGTATAAAGAAAGTATGTGTATTTATAACAAGTTAAGAATGGAATATGTATCTTCGGATACGTATTTATAAGTAAGTATGTGTATGCATTGCATGTTGCCTGATTGACTAGAACTCACTCAGCGTAGCTGACTTTTAGTATGCACGCAGACAAATAGGATGAAGGAGCTGGCTTGAGGGGGACACATGACATGGACTGAGCTGACCGACATCTAGTGAAGGAAAGTTATGATGTTTTATCTTAAGACAATTTGAATGTTTTAAACAAGAATGTTATGATTTTGTAAAATATGTTAGATGTATTTATATTCCGCGAAAAGTTTTAATTAACTCTGATATTTAGAACCGTGTTAATGAGTAAATCCAACATGAAAGTAGGGCACCGGGACCGGGGCCTTACAAAACTCAGCAGAAAGTATTGTTGGTGCATAAATGTCAGTAGTTCATATTCTAGTGTCTGTAATCGAGTCTGTAATGTTATTTATGTTTTTGTTTAAGCGAAGTTGTTAACAAGTTTGCCTAGGCGAACTTGTTGAACAAGCGAAGTTATGGACAACTTCGCCTGAACATATCAGGCGAAGTTGTCGTGTATTTATATACCAGCTCACGGCTTGGTTTAGAAGTTAGTGGTTTTTAGTTAATCGAGTTGATCTAAGTTCATTGTAACGTGAGGACGAGAGTCTGTATCAGTGATTCATATCACGTGAGTTCAGTTATTAATATATAACTTGTTTCGGTTTGTTCGTGTGTGTTTGTTTGGTTTGCTTTCTACGCTCGTAACGATCTACGCAGGGATTCCGCACCTGAGTAGACCGAGATATCTCATGTGATCCGTCCAGGGAACCTACAATTGGTATCAGAGCATTTGCTCGATTGTGTGGTTCGGGATATTCACGCGGGTGTAGAAATCGTCCCGTTTCGACTATTCGCGGGACGTGTTTTCTGTGTTTTTGATCATTCTTACCTTCTACCATCGTGTTCAAGCCTTTACACCGTCAAAAACCTCGTTAAAATCCGATTTACAGATCTGCATATCTTCCGTGTTCATCAGGCGAAGTTGCCGTCACTGTTCGTAGGGTTTCGGCGAAGATATAAGGTTAAGCGAAGTTATCCACAACTTCGCCTACCTTCTCAAGTTCGCCTTACTCAAGCGAAGTTCTCTACAACTTCGCCTACCTCTTAAGTTCGCTTACCTCAAGCGAAGTTAAGAATCAGCGAAATTAATCAGCAGTTTTATCAGCGAAGTTCTTCAGCGAAGTTCTCTACAACTTCGCCTACTTCAAGCGAAGTTATCCGTAACTTCGCCTACAGTACTTTAATAAAAAAAAAAAAAATTTCTTAATTTTTCAGGTTTCTTACTTTTCGGGAAAGATGTCGTCGATCAACATCTCTGAGTTAGTAAAGATGGAAGTTGAAGCAGGGTCAACTACCAAGGCCCCAAGATTGCTGAAGGGAACCGATTTCGTTGCATGGAAGGATCGGTTCATACAATACGTCAAATACCAGGATGCGAAGATGTGGGTATGCATCCAGGATGGTTATATTCCACCAGTTATGGAGTATGAAGGTCGTGATCAAATTAAAAAATATAGTAAAATGGAAGAAGAAGAGAAAAAGATGTATGAGGCCGAGAGCAAGGCTCATGCTGCTATTACTATGGCTCTTCCTCAAGAGATCCTTCATACGTTCAGAAAGTATACGTCAGCAAGAGAGCTTTGGGAAGCTCTTGAGAACAGATTTGAAGGGAATGTAGGAATCCGTGCTTCAAAGATAAAATTGCTCAAAACCCAGTTCTCAGTCTTCAAGTATTTGAAGAATGAATCCTTAGATGATATTATCACTCGATATTACCATCTGATGACTGAATTGAGCAACTATTCAATTTCCTACCGAGAAGAAGAAATAGTTGAGAAGCTTCTAGATGCTCTCCCACCAAAATGGGAGATGTACACTGTGCTGATGAGGGAAGACAAAGACTTTCCCACATATGATCTTGAAACAGCAGTCAACAAGCTCAGAACCTTTGAGCTTAACATGGTCAGAAAAGAGACACCTATGGATCAGGTTCAAGATCCAGGTATGTATGGAGCTAAAGTCAACACTAGCTCAGGATCGAAGACTGAATCTGCTGCCTACTACACAAAGGGAGAGTCGGGCCCCAACTCATCACATGAGGGGCATGTGTCAGTTAACACAAATGGGGATGTTTGCTATGTAGCAGCTGGATCGAGTGGTTCTCAACCCCAGGTAAGCAAGAGTAGTTGCTCTCCAAGTTCTCCCAGCAACAACTACTCCAAGATGCCTATGAGTTTCAAGTCTGCTGAAGAGCAGTTTGGTCTCTATGCTTCTTTCATTGCTTCATATGAGAACTACATTCAAGGGAAGATTGTTGATCCAGCTATGTTGGATGAAGATTACGATCAGATTGATGCTGACGATATGGAAGAAATGGATTTACAATGGCAAATGGCCATGATCGTGAGAAGAGTAAAAAGGTTTATGAGAAAGACGGGAAGGAAGTTTGTCGGTGGAAAGCCGGGGTTTGACAAGGCAAATGTGAGATGCTACAATTGTCAACAAAACGGTCACTTTGCAAAAGAATGCAGGAATGAGCGTGTGGAACGAAGTCAGGGAAGGTCTCCACAACAAAGTGAGGGTAGAAAAGATTATAGTGCCATGATGTCCAGAGAAGATGGTGAATACAACTGGAACCTGCTTTCTAAAGAAACTTTTGAGCAGGAAAATTTGGCAAAGGTAGAAACTGAAGAAAGTGAGAAGGTTACCGGAGAGGAAAAAGCTCTTATGGCAGACGTTAATGACCAGCTCTCCGAGGTATGTTCTAAACTTACATGCTCTAAATGTGAAAACTTGTCTGAGCAATTAGCAACTATAACCGATCAGTATGTTAGGTTGGATGCTGAATTTAAAACCTTAAAAGAAGATCATCATTTTACCAAAACAAGAGAAAATAGCTATAAAGTCAAAATAAAAGCTTGTGAAAAAGATGTTAAAAGTTTAAAAACGAAACTTGCTGAAAAAATTGAAGTGATTGATTTAAGTTATGAAGTTTTGGAAGAAAAGACCAAACTAATTGCTGAGAGAGAAAAACAGATTGCTGACCACCAGGTGAAAGTGGTGGAACCGAATCGAAAACTGGAGCAGTTCAGAAATTCCTCTGCTATTCTTGATCACCTTGTTAGTGATCAAGGTTCCTCTGTCAAGAGGGGAGGAATCGGTTATCATGAGGTTCCACCACCGTACAATCACAATTACACTTTTAACCCTAGTGTTCAGAAATCTGTTGACTTTGAGGTTGCTCAGATAGTGCCAATTAAAGTAACTGTTAAAGAACCAAATGTTAGTAGAGGCGAAACAAGTTCGCCTGTTTCAAGTGTTGAAATTTCTGATCAAAGTCCAGTCTCGTCAGATTCGGATAAGTCATCCGAGTCTGGTAAGGCAAAAGAGGAGGTTGTGTTACCCAAGAGTGGAGAAAAAGATAAAACAAATAAAAGGAGTACTCCACTAAACCCGTACGTCCCGCCATATGTGAGACGAACGGGCGGTAATATAGCCTCGACATCTAAAACACCGGTTGATAAAATAGTTGAGCATAGGTGTTGTTTTAGATGTAATCAATTAGGACATCTTGTTGCAAATTGCCCTCTGAAGCAGCGATTCAGAGGTGTAAGGCCTACTAAAGCTGAGAATAAACCTAATAGTAATTATCATGCTGCTAAAAATGAAAACCACTTAAAATTCAAAAATGTGACTAATTCAGGTTTTCATAGAAACAAATCTCAGTTTTACACTGCTAATAACCAAACCACAAGTTATAATTCTTTCAATTCACAAAGGTTTGGTAGGCCTCACAATCAATCTTCAAGGAGGTTTCCTAATAGGACTTACAGAAATTTTCGAGATACTAACTTTGGAAAGCCAAAGTTTGGGATGTATAGATCCAAGACCAATAGGTCTTGGGTCCCTAAATTCTAATCTTTTGCTTTATTGTGCAGAAACAGTTGAACAGGGCTGCCAACAATCTTTGGGTTGTTGATAGCGGCTGTTCCCGGCACATGACGGGTAACAAATACTTGTTACACGATTTGAAACCTGTTCAAGGAGGGAGAGTGAGCTTTGTCGGTGAAAGTGGTGGCAAGATTACTGGAATGGGAACGGTGTCAAACGGAAAGATGACTTTGGAGAAGGTTAACTTTGTAGAAGAATTGAAGCACAATCTGCTGAGTGTGTCGCAGATCTGTGATAAGGAGTACACCGTTCATTTTACAAAGAATGAGGCGATTGTGTTGAAACCTGGTTTTCAGATACCAGAGGAGTGGATTGTGATGAAGGCTCCACGTGAAAGAAATACATATATTATGGATATGAGATCAACTGAAATGCCACGGCAGAATCATGCCTTATGACCAAAGCGAGTGAATCAGAGTCCGAATTGTGGCATAGGAGAATGGGGCACATTCATATTCGGAAGATGAACCACATTGTCAGGAATGGACTTGTGCTGGGCGTTCCCTTGAAGAATTTCAATTTTGAAGATAAATGTATAGCGTGCAAGAAGGGAAAGCAGCACAAGAAATCCCATCTCACCAAGAAAGTCAATTCAATTGCCAGTACTCTGGAGTTGCTTCACATGGATCTCTTCGGTCCCGTGAATGCAAAAAGTCTAGGAGGAACTTCTTATTGCTTGGTGATCACTGATGACTACTCACGATATTCGTGGGTGTATTTCCTGAAATCAAAAGACGAAACGGCTCAGATGGTGAAGAATTTGATTACCAAAGTTGAGAACGTTATGGATAAAAGGGTTAAGTTCATCAGGAGTGACAATGGGACGGAGTTCAAGAATTTTGAGATGGAGATTTTCTGCCTTCAGAGAGGGATTGAACACCAATACAGCGCTCCGTATACACCGCAACAGAATGGAGTGGCTAAAAGGAAGAACAGAACATTAATTGAAGGAGCCAGAACTATGCTGGCTGATTCGAAGCTTCCTGTGGTGTTTTGGGCTGAAGCTGTTGCTACAGCCTGTTATGTTCTGAATAGAGTCTTAACTGTTAAAAGACTTGGTAAAACGTGTTATGAGCTTATGCATGGGAGAAAGCCCAACTTGAGTGGTCTTGAACCATTCGGGTCCCCTTGTTCGATTTTGAAGACAAATTCTAAATTTGGTGAAGTAGCCGATGAAGGAATCTTAGTCGGTTATGTTGTTGGGACTCCCAACAGACGTGTCTTCAATACATCGACCAGCAAGGTTGAGGTGGTGTGTAACACCGATATCACAAGTTATCAACCGCCAAAACCAAGCAACGGACCTGCTGAGTTTTTCGACTATGTTAAACTTTTTAAGTCTTTTAACATACCGTATTTGGATATTGTTGAAGAAGAAGAGAGAGTTGCTACGAAGATGATCCTTGATGAGGAAGAAAACCTATTGCAAAGACAGCTGATCGATAAATGTCAACCTTCCTCATCAAATGCTGTCGATACCCCTGCTACCTCGACTGAAGAAGAATTTTTCAATCCATTTCACTCTCAGCATGAAACAACCATTGGCGAGCTCTCTTCTAACTTGGAAGACAATTTGCATGTCGGTTCTGTTCCGACCACGAGAATTCATAAAGATCACCCTTTGGAGAATGTGATTGGTGATGTGTCCTCCGGTGTACAAACAAGACGTAGCTTGAATGAGCACACCTGTGTTTACACAAGTATCAAGGAGACAGGGATAATCAACGAATGCTTGTACACCTGCTTTATCAGCCAGATTGAATCGAAGAATTATCAAATGGCTCTCAAGGACAGCTCGTGGGTCGAAGCTATGCAAGAAGATTTGGCTCAGTTCAAGAAAATGGAAGTTTGGACTTTGGTTGAAAAACCGAAGCATGTGCATGCGATAGGCACAAAATGGATGTTTAAGTGCAAGAGAGATGAGAAAGGGATTATCATAAGAAACAAGGCGAGGCTAGTCGTTAAAGGTTTTAATCAACAAGAGGGGATTGATTATAATGAAGTGTTCGCTCCTGTCGCAAGGTTGGAAGCCATTAGATTGTTTTTGGCGTTCGCTGCTTATAAGAAGATGAAGGTATTTCAGTTGGATGTGAAGAGTGCGTGTTGGTGCATGTTTTGTAACAGATGATCTTTTGTGTTTGTTAGAATTAAGAGCAACGGTCAGAGGGGAGACTGTTGGTGCATTTTGTGACCGTCGCTATGCAATTCAGACCAGCGGAGACGCCAACGGCGAAGTTAGAACAACTTCGCCTTAGGCGAAGTTATAACAACTTCGCCATAGGCGAAGTTGTAACAACTTCTCCCTTAGGCGAAGTTATAACAACTTCGCCATAGGCGAAGTTAAGAACAACTTTGCCTACTGGCCCAAGCCCAAGCCCGAGAAGATGTTTTGTCTATATATATGTGTGTCTTGTTTAGGTTTTGGATCTAGAAAATAAGAGTAATTGTGTTATAGTTCATTTGTCTAGAGAGTAAAAGAGAGGAAGTGTCGTGAGGGACGACCCGAGGTAGAGCTCACCTCGGGTTGGACGTGTTTCTGTTTATGTTACGGTATGTAACGTGTTTGATTATTATATTATAAAGATCTGCAGATGTGTTTTATCCCGTTCGTGTGTTTGTTCTTGTGTTTGTGTATGTGTAATCGTGTTCTTCGTCTTCTACACCATAAACGAGTCTAGGAGGATTCCGCACTCCTAGACCTCGTGCGGATCTCGTATCGATCGGCGACGCCCCCGGGGGGACCTACATGTGGTATCAGAGCCTTAGGCTCTTATGCTATGGTTCGAGATCTGCGTTTTGGTGTTTCTGACACGTTTCTGTGCGTTTTCGGCCGAACAGCCGCCGCAGGCGAAGTTATTGGGTTCAGGCGAAGTTGTCGCTTAAATTTTAGGGTTTAGGCGAAGTTAGCAGCCAGGCGAAGTTATGAACAGGCGAAGTTATGAACAGGCGAAGTTAGCAGCCAGGCGAAGTTAGCAGCCAGGTGAAGTTATGGCCAGGTGAAGTTAAAAAAAAAAAATAAAAAAAAAAAATAAAAAAAAAAAAAATTGTTTGGAGTTTTCGTCTGTATGGCCCGGTGTACACGATTATTGTGAGACCGAAGATGTTGTTCCGTCAACGAGTGAAACTTGTTATCTCTGGGTCTTACGTGTGAACAAATACGTGTCAACTCTGGATATGGAGTTGAGTTTGTGAATGGGATATTGATTGAAACTGGATATTAACACATATTTGGGTGTTTGTGGGCAATGAAATTGTTGTTGTTCGAGGTTGACCAACTGAAGAAAGTCAAATTGAACTGAAGGTTTTTGTCATTATTGGATTGCGGTCAGAGCATATTATTTATGTTATTTTCAAGGCGTTCGAGAATTGGATCCTGAAACGTGATGCATATTTATTAGAGTGAAAATTCTGGAACAAGTTGGATTTAATCGGGAACTAAAGTGTTTATGTTCTTGATCGTTATCCCTGGTGATTGAAGATGCTTCGGATTAATTAATGGTCATGTGTTAGATTCTGTCAAGGTGGTTTTGTGATGAAATTGATCACTTGATGTTGAGTAGTTGAAGATTAAATCTTATCGTATGCCGACGAGTTGGTGAAGTTGTGGAGGGAGCCCAACTTCACGTGTTGGTGAAGTCAGATGGACTTCACGTGATTGGTTGAGATGATCAATTTGGCACGGGGATGCATGCATTTCAAAGACCTCAATCATTATAGTCGGAGAAGCTTACACTGAAGGGGAGATCTGATATGGAAGACGCTGGGTGATTGGTAAATTTGTGAAGCTACAGGACAGTTTCAGACACGGCTGGTTGATGAGCAAACAGAAGATCATCAGTTAAGAGGGAGTCTGTTGGTGCATGTTTTGTAACAGATGATCTTTTGTGTTTGTTAGAATTGAGAGCAACGGTCAAATGGGAGACTGTTGGTGCATTTTGTGACCGTCGCTATGCAATTCAGACCAGCGGAGACGCCAACGGCGAAGTTAGAACAACTTCGCCATAGGCGAAGTTGTAACAACTTCTGCCTTAGGCGAAGTTGTAACAACTTCGCCATAGGCGAAGTTAAGAACATCTTCGCCTACTGGCCCAAGCCCAAGCCCGAGAAGATGTTTTGTCTATATATATGTGTGTCTTGTTTAGGTTTTGGATCTAGAAAATAAGAGTAATTGTGTTATAGTTCATTTGTCTAGAGAGTAAAAGAGAGGAAGTGTCGTGAGGGAAGACCCGAGGTAGAGCTCACCTCGGGTCGGACGTGTTTCTGTTTATGTTACGGTATGTAACGTGTTTGATTATTATATTATAAAGATCTGCAGATGTGTTTTATCCCGTTCGTGTGTTTGTTCATGTTAGGACATGAAATGTCACATGTATGTCCCCAGTTCTATCAGGTTGGTTCAACATGAAACCAACGATCGTGAAACCAAGTTAACGTACTGAAAATGTCAAACGAAGCTGATTCGATCGAATCAGTCACTGATTCGATCAAACCAGATCTCATTCGATCGAACCAGATCTCATTCGATCGAATGAGTTTTCGATATATAAACGTTACTTAGGAAATTTCACAAAGTGGGTGAACAGAATACACACTCACGAAAAACACAGAACCAGCAGCCTCCAGAAACGCTCTCGATCGTTCTTCGTGTTCTTGGTCGTTTCCTCCAATCCTAGGCGTCAAACACCTTTAGGAATCGTACCTACGTGTCCGTTGATCACCACCGAATCGCCGTGTTAGAGGATTCCGCACTCTAACACGTTGCCCCGTGAATCGTTGGGAAACCGAGTCCCGAACCGGTCCTACAAAGTGGCATCAGAGCTTAAGGTTCTTGATTCACGAAAGATTCGTGGTGATATTCGTGTTTTTCTCGTGAAAATCATATATTTTGCTTGAAAAATTTTCGAAAACAAGTGTTTTTGTTCTTGGTGTTCTTAGTGTTCTTATCAAAAACTCATAAAAAGTCATATATTTTGGTTTTTGATCTCAAAATTTGGTGTTAAAATTTCGGGTTTTATCAAGAACATTCAATGTGTTCTTCGTTTTTTTAAAACGTTTGATCCATTTTTGTTTGGTTGGTTATTTGTTTAAGTGTTAAAACACTTAAAAGAGTCCTATTTTGCTTCTAGATCAATTAGGATTCGTGTTAGTGTTTTTAAAACCGAAAATCTGGTCAAATCTTCTAAGTTTGGAAATTCCGTAAATCACGATCGAACAAGTCGTATTTTTGGAACTCATTCGATCGAATAAGCTTTCTATTCGATCGAACCAGTTTGAATTTTGACCGAATTAGTTTTTCCCGCCGTGATTTGCGCCAAGTCCATTCGATCGAATCAAATTCATCCTTTCGATCGAACCTGCATCCAGTCGATCGAACAAGTCTCATATTCGATCCACCCATTCAATCTCTTTCTTATTCGACTGCCAGAACCCTTTCGATCGAACCGGACACTCATTCGATCGAACCTGTCACCACATTCGATCGAACAACATCGTATTCGATCGGATAAGCTTCAGAAGACCAGAACAGTGAATCAGTCAGACATTCGATTGAATCAGGACACATTCGATCGAATAAAGAACACACTCGATCGAATAGCAACATATTCGATTAAAAGATCAAAGATTAAAGCAAAGAAGCAAACATGTCTGCCAGTTCAAGTACAAACAAAAGGATCCAATCGATCCTTGAGAGTGATTCAGAATCTGGAAGCTTCAACAAGCCTCCAAAGTTGATGGCACTCAATGAGTTTACTACCTGGAAGACAAGATTCCAGATTCATATCACAGGTGTGAATCCTGGACTATGGGAAGCGGTTCAGACAACGTGGGTGCATCCTACAAACGATGATGGTGAAAGGCTGAGCTACTTTAGGCTGTCAGAAGAACAAAAGATAGCCTTTGATGCTGAGAAGAAAGCCTTCTCTTTACTGTCTCAAGCTCTCTCCAGCGATCTCTTCCATCAATTTAACCAGTTCACAACAGCGTCAACTCTTTGGAACGCACTGGTAGAACGATGCGAAGGATCTGAGTCACTTAAAGAAATTCACGCACGGGAGCTAAAGCGTGAATTTGATTTGTTTGGTCCAGAATCCGGCGAAGACATTGAATCGTTGCTGTCAAGATTCTATCATCTTATGTCAGAGCTAAAGTCTTATAATGTCAAAACAACAGGGACTGAAAAGGTTAGATGTCTCGCTCAAGGACTCCCAACAAGCTGGAACACCTTCCTGACTGTGATGAGAAGAAGTCATCAATTGGAGACGATTCTTCTTTCTGACTTTATAAAAGAAATCAGACAGGAAGACGCTGAATTAAGAGCATCCTCCAGGAAACCCAGAGCAACATCTGACAAGTCGCTGTACATGTCAAAATCACCAATGTCAGATTCAAATGACCATGCTCCAATGAAGACTGCGTTTGTCTCCTCAATGTCAAATCAATCTAAGGGGACCGAAACGAGATCTTCTGCACCACCAACATCAAATTCCGGAAATTCGAGTTCTAACTCCGGACCCAAGTCAACTGAAAAGGCAACGTTAAACACTGAAGGCTTGGGAAAGGTAACGGTGGAAGTTGCCAAAGAACATATGGCAACGTTAGGCACAATAATTGAATCATACAGCTTAATGGTGGCTGGTAAACTTGGCAACAGTCATCTGGACAGCGATGACTATGAACAGCTAGATGAAGACGATATGGAACGCATCGACATCATGTGGGCACTTGGCAGCGCGTTCCGTAGGGCTAGAAAGTGGGCTAAGAAAACAGGCCAAGCCCTTTCAATCAATAATAAATCCAAGTTTGGTTTTGATAAAACAAAAGTTAAATGCTGCAACTGTGGCGAACTTGGTCACTTTGCCAAGGAGTGCTCTAAACCAAAGAGGGAAGGTCACCAATATCCCTTCCGAACTACTTCAACTTCATCAACTCCTGCTGCAGCCGCTGCAAATGTCAACAATGGGAGACAACTGGTCCCTCAGAATCAAACAGCAGCGAACAACGCCAACATCAACAATGAAACTGCTCTTGCTGTTCAAGGTGATGAAGGCGAGTCCTGGAACTTCAGCATTAACATGGCTGACATCACCATTGTGGATGGAGACTCAGAATCTGGGTCTGATGATTCCTCAACTGATGAAGAGTACATTGTCGAGGAGCCAGCTACTGAAATAAATGAAGGAGAGCATGAAGCTGAAGTGTCATCAGTGGAGATTAAGGAGGATCAAGCAAAAGAGTCAAATGTTCCTCAATCATCTCCAAGTCCAACAATTCCTGCAGAAGCTGCTACTGTTGAAGAAGTCAACGAAGTACTGTCAAAAGCAACTTCTGCATCTTTTCTGGAAAGAGCAGGGAATCTTTACTTTGCGTTCATGGCAGAGACGTCAAATGATGCCAAGGTAAGTTCTAACCATACTACTCCCAAATCAGAAAATACCAAATGTTTAAAATGTGAAATGTCTGAACAAGAAATTCATTCTCTGAAAGAGAGAATTGAAGATCTCGAGGCTTATAAACAAGCAGCCTCAAGATCTTTAATTGAACTGACTGACGCTCTTGCTCAAAACAAGGCTTGGAAGCAGAAAGAGTCGGCTTTTAAAGAAAAAGTTGATAGCCTTAAGCGTCAGAACAAGGAATTGGAGATATGTGTTCTAAATCAACAAGACTCCATAAACTTTCATATCAATAAAAATAATGTCTTGAAAAAGGAAATGGAGAACACAAAAGCTGATCTTGAATCATTAACTTTCAAGTTAAAAAGTTACTCAAATTCCTCTTATTTGCTAGAACACATTATCCCCGAGTTCCGGTGCAAAAAGGAAAGAGGTGTGGGATATCACAATGTCCCACCCCCAGTGCTGAACCAATTTGTGACCACACCAGGAGCTGTGCCAGAAGATGACTCAAATGTTAAAACACCCGAGGACACAAATTCAAAGTCCAAGGGTGAAGAAGTCATTGACCCGGCTCCTGAGACCAAGCCAAAACCAAATGTTGTTGCCACAGACTTAGGTTCCACAACTAAGTCAGGCCCATCCACATCTAAATCAAAGGCAACAACAAGTAATTCTCAGAAGAACAAGTTTAATCATAAATCTGAGAAAGTGCATGTGGAACATGGTACCCAGTTTGTCAAGGAGGGTAACTTTAATGAAAAACATAATTTTCCAAAACCCCCTCCCAGACAAACTTCACCCCAAAATGTCAAATCCATGGGGTACTATGATAACAAACAACAACAAAGTCATTACTCTCCACCACGTCAAAGGGGGAGAAACTACTGTTTCTCATGTGGAGAGGTTGGCCATATAGCAAGATTCTGCTACAAGTACACGGATCCTAAGCAATACATATCAACTCCGGATCCTAGATATGTCAAGTCAACTCCTATGAGGCGACCGACCGTTGACATTCAAAGTCAAACTCGGTCTCACACATCGCGGTCGGTTTCTCCTAGGAAACCTCAGCCAACCTCACCACACAGATCACCGAACCAACAACAACATCAAAATGTTAAAACAAAAGTTGTTGATCCCTCAAACCCAAGTGTTTCCACTTCAACAAGTGAAAGTCAGTCTTCAACCAGCTATGTCAAACATGCTAAGAAGAAGACTGACAGTTGGAATCAAAAGAAAAACAACACTGTTGATAACAATGTCAAACCAGAAAACAGTGTTAATGAGGGTAAATGGATTGAACTGTTAATTCGTGACGATAATGGAAAACCCAAGACCATAAAGGCTTGGGTTTCCAATGATATTTAAACCTTTTGCTTTTTGTGTGCAGGTTGCTCTTTATGATCCAAGATTCAACATGTGGATCATCGACTCAGGAGCTTCCAGGCACATGACTGGAAACATGAATCTCCTATCCAGTGTCAGACAGATAAAAGGAGGTGCAGTTTCCTTTGCAGGAACTCAAGGTGGTTACATCACGGCCCAAGGAGTTGTCTCAAATGGGCGAATTTCGTTTGATAAGGTTAATTTCATCAAGGAGTTGGAGAACAACCTGTTGTCGATAAGTCAAATCTGCGACAAGACCGAGACTGCCACATCTTGGCTAAGGAATTCACCATTCCTGAAGACAAGGTTTTAATGTCAGCCGCACGCCAGAGTGATCTCTACATTCTGGATATGGCTAAGGCAGGGTCATCGTCTCCAATGGCGACATGTTTTGTGTCCAAGGCATCCGAACGTGATACTGTCATATGGCATAAACGGATGGGACACATTAATGTCAGGAACATGAATAAGCTTGTGCACAACAGGCTAGTTGAGGGAGTTAATCTGAGAAGTTTCCGTCTCCCTGATTCGTGTGTGTAGTGCAAAGCGGGAAAGCAAGTAAAAAGGTCCCACAAGTCTAAGAGTTTCCACTCGATTGATATACCATTGGAACTCCTTCATATGGATCTTTTTGGCCCAATAAGCGTCAAGAGTATCTCTGGGCACTCATACTGCCTAGTGGTTACTGATGAATATTCGAGATTCTCTTGGGTGTTTTTCTTGAAAGCAAAGTCCGAGACATTTGGGTGTATAAATCTGCTAATTACAACTCTTGAGTCACAGTACAATCTGAAGGTTCGGAGAATGCGGTCAGATAACGGGACAGAGTTTAAGAATGCGAATGTTGAAAACTTTTGCAAAGAAAGAGGCATTGTCCAGGAGTTCAGTGCCCCGTACGTTCCACAAATGAACGGGGTTGCTGAAAGGAAAAATCGAACGTTAATCGAGACAGCTAGAACAATGTTAGAAGACTCAGTGTTGCCTGTCACGTTTTGGAGTGAGGCAATTGCCAACGCCTGTTTCACATTGAATCGGGTAGGCATTGTCAAGCGCCACGGCAAGACAAGCTTCGAGCTTCTTCAACGACGGAGGCCTAACTTAGAGCACCTGGAACCATTCGGAGCTCTTTGCACGTTACTTAAAAGGCAAGTCGATAATAAGTTCGAGGAGAAGATCATCAACGGCTATTTTCTGGGTTACAGTGTACCTCTCAAAAGGGTCTTCAACAGATCAACAAAATTAGTTGAAGAATGGTACCATGTCGACGTTCAACGCTATACAGAACCAGCCAAGGGGTCAGGAGAAGACTGGTTGTTTGATTTTGATAAATTGTTCAAGTCATTCAATCTGTATGAGGTTGCTATTCAGATGATGTATGAGGCGCAAAATGCACCTCCTGATGAATCACAGCAATCTTCACCTCATCCTGGTCCATCATCGTCTTCCTCCACTGAGTCTAGCGAGCAAGTTCAAGAGTCATCCGAATCTGACTCTGAAGATGAATCACCAGCAGATGATGTACAATCGGCACCGACACAGGTTACTCCACAACCCTCATCGTCAAATCAAGAAGCGCCAAATGCAGAACAGCCTCTAACGTCTACTTCAGAGGCACCAACCGCTCCAGTTCCTGAGCCGAACTTAACTAACTTGGAACAAAATGTTGTCGTTCCTGACAATCTGGTGGTTAGGACTGAACGTGATCATCCACAAGACAACATTATAGGGGACATTCAACAGGGTGTCAAAACACGTCGACAGCTGAATTTTGGCCTCTACACTGAAATGATGGAGTCAGGATCAGTTGCGCTAAATGCCCATGAATGCTTCTTAGCACAAGAAGAACCCAGCAGCATCACCGATGCGTTGAAAGACGCTAACTGGGTCTCAGCCATGCAAGAAGAACTATTGCAGTTCAAGAGACTTGGTGTGTGGAAGCTGGTGGATCTCCCCAAAGGACAGAAGAAAATTGGCACTAAGTGGGTACTCAAATGTAAACGCGACGATCGAGGAGTGATTGTTCGCAACAAAGCCCGCCTGGTGGTCCAAGGGTTTAGGCAAATCGAAGGCCTAGACTACAATGAGGTGTATGCTCCGGTTGCGCGGTTGGAGGCAATCCGGATGTTCTTGGCGTATGCGTCTTTCAAGAGATTCAAAGTATATCAGATGGACGTCAAGAGTGCCTTTTTGTACGGTCACATCGAAGAGACCGTATATGTGGCACAACCTCCAGGTTTTGAAGACCCAAATCACAAGGACAAAGCCTACCTGCTCAACAAGGCTCTGTACGGTCTTCACCAAGCCCCGAGAGCTTGGTACAAGGAACAATCCAAACACCTTCTGAACAACGGGTTTAGAAGAGGAACGATCGACTGCACGTTATTTATAAAGGAAAAAGAAGGAGATCTCATTATGGTACAAGTGTACGTGGACGACATCATCTTCGGGTCCACGAATAAAACATTATGCAAGGAGTTTGAACAAGTGATGCAAGAAAAATTTGAAATGAGCTCCATGGGTGAGATGAAGTTCTTCTTAGGACTTCAGGTTGATCAAACAGACTCCGGTGTCTTCATTCACCAGACAAAATATGTCAATGACATCTTGAAACGGTTCGAGATGTTGAGTTCCTCTTCACAGGGAACTCCGTTAGCGGTTAATCACGGGATTAATCCTGACGAGAAGGGTGAATTGATCAATCCAACTCACTATAGAGGGATCATCGGATCTCTAATGTACCTGACTGCTTCTCGGCCGGACATAATGTTTGCTACGTGTCTCTGTGCACGTTACCAGTCAAAGCCGAAGGTCTCCCATCTTATTGCAGTCAAAAGAATTTTGCGTTATCTGAAGGGTACTCCAGATTGGGGTCTTTGGTATCCTCATGATGACAACTTTGATCTACATGCGTATAGTGATTCGGACTATGGTGGTTGTAAACTCGATTACAAATCAACAACAGCAGGATGTCAGTTCTTTGGAAGTCGTTTAGTAACGTGGCAATGCAAAAAGCAGACGTTAGTTTCCACTTCAACAGCTGAGGCGGAATATATAGCGGCTGCCAGTTGCTGTTCTCAAGTTATTTGGATTCAGCAACAGATGCGTGACTACGGTATTGAATGTTCTACTACTCCCATATATCTTGATAATTCTGCTGCAATTTCAATTACCAAAAATCCTGTCCAATTTAGCAAAACGAAGCACATCGAAATTCGATATCACTTCCTTCGTGACTGTTACGAAAAGAAGTTAATCGATGTGGTAAAAATCCCCACTCAGGAACAACGCGCTGATCTCTTCACTAAAGCATTTGACAAACCTCGGTTTTTATATTTACTAGAGATCAACGGCGTTAAACGTCAATCAGATGATGTTCCTGAAGATATCATTTAAATTGTTTTTCATTTTTTCTTTTCTTAAAAATTTGAAAAATCCAAAAAGATTTTGTTTTTATAATTTTTAGGGGGAGAAAGGTTTCAAGAAAAACCAAAAACAATATAAAATACAAAAACCCAAAAACATCAAAAATTTTAAAATTTTGAGAAGTTGATCTTGTTACAAGAAAGATGATAGTACACAGACGCTATCATACTGAGACATCAAAAAGATTTTTATTTCTGTATAGCTTATTTTCATTTTCCTTATATTAAAAAAAAAAAAACACATCACTATCGCTTAGAATTATGTCGGTTGCTTCGGTTTGAAGGACACATCTTCGGATATGTTTGGTCCTTACTTCTACTAGTAGATTATGAGGATAACCATTAACTAGATGACTGAAAGTGACCGGGGCGGTTTATGATGGGTTTTTATTTTTCGCTGAAAAATAGTCGTTCATACTTAGTTAGAAGGACACATACTCGTATGTGGTCGGTCCAGCTGATCCATTGGATCTTCAGGATAGCCGTTTACCTGAAGACTTTGCCTTGATCGGGGCGAAATAATTTAAATTTTTTTTTTTGGGAGATGATATAATTTTTCAAGTCTATAACTTCGAAAGAAGTTTCAATAATAATGTTTTTTTAAAAAAAAAAAAAAAAAAAAAAATCCAAAAACATTCATATAATCAGAAAATGAGAAATTGTATCCAACCTTTGGGAAGTGATGGCACACTGACAGTAGCATGATGTTAAAGAGATATAAAGCGAAAAATTGGTCATGCATAGTACTAATGTGATATATTGGTAGGCTTATCTTACTGAATTGAGTCTGGATTAGACCTATCTAAATCATTTAGATTGTCAGCTATGGGTGTACATCTAAGATAAATTGACGAGACGTCACTGTCTAAAGACCAATATCAATTGAGGATATGTGTTATCACGCGTACACGAATTACCATCGGCCCAAAATTGGTTCCCCCAAAACCTAAATTCTTAAAGAATGTTAGATCTTCGTGTTGCAGGTCTGCTTTCATCGAAAGTCCCTTCTAAATCATATGCTTTAAACATTGATTAAGGAGGAGTATTAAATATTTTATACTTCACCGGCTTAGGAATGATCTCCCTTACATGCTGGGATATCTAAAGTTATTATCTCCCTCTGTGATACGTAAGTATCGACCTGGAGAGCGCTGATAACTTGGATATCTGTATTAAATATCTTATGCTCCACCGGTTTTGGAATGATCTCCCTCTGTGATACGTAAGTATCGACCTGGACAGCGCTCTTCCATGCTGGTATATCTAAAGTTATTATCTCCCTCTGTGATACGTAAGTATCGACCTGGACAGCGCTGATAACTTGGATATCTCCTGAAAAAAAAAATAAAATAAATGATTTTGGGACAAGTAGATGAATACCGAACACGTATGTGAAAACATGATAAAATCATCAAGTTGCTAATCAAATTCGCAAGAATGTGAAAAGCAACAAAATTTGATGAAAAGCGAACAAAGGGGATCCTATAAGCTTATGGTCGTTTGTCAAAAATAAGATGCGCCGATTTGACTGTTCAATATGTTGTGAGGTCCTACATGAGTCAATCAAAATATGGTGGGATACATAGCTGTGATCACAAGCAATTATCATAGAAATATGAATAAAGCAATTATCAAATGGTCATTGACAGACGAGAGGATGTTTGTTTAAGTTTAAATGGACAAATATACCCATAATCGCATCGGTAATATGTATCAACCAAAAGAAATTATATTGAACTTACTGAGTGCTACAATGTCAGTACTGATCCCATGTTCGGATCTTTCTCACAAAAAGAATGTTCATTATGTCTAGTTTAATATTGTATATTCTTTTATTCAGAAAAAATCAAAAACATGTGAAAAATCACGATAAGTCTCAGTAGATAGTCAAATAAGTCTGTATGATTTCTTATTATAGATCATTCTCAACCAAAAATATTGTACTTTAAATTTTGTACAGTTGCTTATTTCAGTTTGAATATTATAAAAATTCAAAAAGATTTTTATTCTGAATTAATTTTATTTTTATTCTGTTTTAATGTTGATGAGAAATCATCCAGTGACAGGTAGTCTGATCCTTGTCCCTCCCTGTAAATACTTTAAAAAAAAAAAAAAGAGTTTATTTCTATTTATTTTTCATTTTATTTAGTTCTGTTTGTTTGAAAATCGATGAGAAATCATCGTGACAGGTAGTCTGATCCCTGTCTATTCCTACTAAATGTTTATCCAGTGTGTAGGAATGAAAGAAAAACTTCATGCAGGTTGCTAAATGTTTATCTGCGCAACCGGCTGTGCATGAAAGAAAGAAGAAGTGGCAAGAAAACCCAAAGATGGTTGTGCCTGATATTTTTCCGTGTGTTTACTAATGTTTTATGGTCTATATGTTCTGTAGGAACTAAGCTCTCATTATCGGAAAATGTCTAAGAAAACTAACCAAGTGTCAAAAGTTTATGTTTTCTTGCAGGTTCAAAGGCTTCACGATCGATGGCGGGGAATAAAAAGTTTAAAAGTTTATTTTTTTCAATGTTTTTCCCTCATTCGATCGAATATGTGGCTATTCGATCGAGTAAGTCGATCGAATGAGCCGATTCGATCGAGTCAGTTGTTGTGAGAATGAGAGGTGTTGCGAGAGACTTATTCGATCGAATAGACTCACATTCGATCGATTGGTCCAATCGAACAAGTCCATTCGATCGAATGAGTCCAGAAACAGTATAAATACTCAGACTCATTCGATCGGTCAGAATTATTCGAAAAATTTTCCAGAAAATTTCTCTCAAAATCGTTTACGCGAATCCCTCGTTTTGATCCATTCATCTTACTCGGTTTTTCACGTACATCACAAAAATGTAAGAATTTTTGGATTATAACCGTGTTTTGATCAAGTTTTTGGTCGTTTTGTTCTCGGAATCGGACATTAGAAAGAAACACACATTAAACTGTTTTTAACTGTTTAAGACTTGTTGTTTAATGTTGATACATGTTCACAAACCTCAAACGATGCTATCTGTGTGTTGTGTATCGTTTAAACGATCGAAAATTATTGTAGTTCACATTCTGGGCTGATGTTTGAAGGAGTCGAATCAGTCTATTCGGTCGAACGAATCTCTTGTTCGATCGAATGAGACTTATTCGGTCAAGTAGTTCGATCGAATCAGAGGTCAAAGGTGATAACTATCTCATTCGACTGTCTGTGATCGAACTAGATCTCACTCGATCGAATGAGTAGCTCATTCGATCGAATCTTTACTCATTCGATTGAACCAGTCCAGAAAGTTTGAAAATGTTAAACGCATTCAGTCTTTTCGATATCTGTTCGTTCTAACACGTTTATGTTTGCAGATAAAATGGCTGAAGTTGCAGAAGTTTTTGTGCCTTTCCAAACATCAATCAAGCACAACATTGTAGCCTTTCTTGACGAAAAGGCAAGCCATGGGAAAGACTTTGCAACCATGATCAAATTTCTGAAACGGTCCAGGATTCACGGACCTATCTCTAGGGTAGTAGAACCCATCATGTCAGTTCAACAGGAATTCTGGAGGAATGTCTCACACGACAAAACAGTTGTGCCGTCGGTAATTCGCTCCACTGTTAGAGGGCACGAAATTATTGTATCTGCCCAAATCCCCAGGGAAGTCTGTGGGTTTGTTGATTCTGATTCAGACCCTACTTTGTTACATCCTGCTGGAACCAGAGGATGTTTTGCCAGAATGAAGTACGACGGTGACCTGAATGCCGGTCTACTCCATAAAGCCAATCTGTGTCCAGAGTTCAAATATCTGGCACACGTGGTGATGCACTGCTTAGGGCCTCAAAGAACAAGTTTTGATAAATTGAGGGAAAGCATGCAGTTTACAATGGCTGCATTAGTGATGAACCGCCCCTACAACTTCTCGCAAATGACCTTCAGCCATATGGTGGAGAATCTTACAATAAAACAAGGGGCGGGTGAGAAGTTTCTACAGTACCCGCGATTTGTGCAAATGATCGTTGATAGTCAAGCTCCGGGTTTACTGAAAGAAAATGAGGGTGATGTGGTGAAACTGGACCACATGAAGAACGAAACCCTCAACCGATTAAAATCATACAAGGACCGCCCCACAAGGCCACCACACAAAAGGTGTTTTGGGCACGTGGCAAATCCGTCTTACAAGGCTCCTCCGAAGAGGAAGTGGAGGAATGCCGCCAGTGATTCAGACGTCGAGAACTTACCTTATCAGAAAACCAGCGACGAGTCTGACACTGAGGAGGAGGCGGTACCGGCAGACACCAGAACAAATGCCGAAAAAGAGGCTGATTCATTCTTTAACGTTGAGGATCTGGATGCTGGTGATGAAGCAAGTGCATCGGATGTGCACTTTGCTGGTGAGGTTAGGGCCGAGGAGCAACTCGCTGATATAATCGCGGGCGAAGAAAGGCCTGCGAAGAGGCAAAAGAAGAAGGTTACAAGGAAGTATCGTAGTTTATTTTCTGATCTCCCACGTCCTCCAACGTTACAATCAGTTGGGACTTCGTCTGCTGCTCCTCCCGTTCAACAAGCACCGCCACCAACACAGCAACCAGCAACACAATCAGCACCACAACCGACTACTCAACCTCAACCAGAAATGTCTATACCTCCTCAGGTTGCAACAGAACTAGCTGATCTTCACAAGGCAATGATGAAGATGTTCATGTTCAAGACTGAGCAAGAAGAGCTGAATAGACGGCAAGAAGAGCAAAATCGACTGAAAGATGAGCAGATTGCCAAACTTCAAGCCGAAAACGACATGCTCAGAATTGAAAACACTCAGCTGAATGCGACTGTCGCCGAACAGGGCTCTTCTATCAAGGAACTACGAGAGTCGAATCTAAGCCTTGAGGCGAAAGTAACAGAACTGAAAGGAGATGTTCTACGTTTGGAAGGTCCAACAAATGTTGATATGGACACAGACGAACTTGACTCTTCAGATGATGGTGGTGAAGGTATTAAAGAGTGAATTGAGTGAATGTAGTGAGGATTTAAATGTTAAATCTTGTTAAATGATGATTTTTGTATAAACTCAGTTTCATATGTAATGATATTGTATTTCATGTTTATGATATTACATATGTTTACTTAAAATTGTTGTTACATTGTGTTTGTTTAATCAAACAGGTGATGATGATCCGTTTAATGTCCAACCGCTGCAATCAAAAACTGCAGCAGAATTTTTTACGTTTCTACTGGACAATCCAAATGAGCAGCGAAACTTCGCAAGTGGAGACTTGGAAGAAGGTGAAATTTCTCATAATTTCACAGAAGAAGAATTGGAACAAATGTTTGAGTTATCCAACGTAGAAACAGGCAAGTATCTGGCTTTGCCTCCAACCGAACAAACGTCTTCTTCTGCTGCTACACCTGAATCATCATCATCTACGGCCACTGATCCCTCACACGTCGATCCCTCTCAATTTGATGACGTTGAAATGGAAGACTTGTCAAAGGAAGAGTACCCTGAATACTATACGTCTCAAAATGACGATCTTCCTAACTTTGCAAGTTTCTTCCAAAATGTAACAGAGGAGGAAATGCAGAAAAAGGCTGAAGAAAGGTCAAACAATATGGAACAGCCCTCTGAAGCGGTTCAAGCCGAATTTTTAGAGAAAACCGAGGAATGCAAGAAAGCATTCAATGCTATTCTTGAGAAGATAAGATCCAGACAACAAGCGAAGCCGACCATTCCTCATACAACGTCATATAAAATGAAGGGTCGCAGAACTTCAGGAGAAATTATCGCTTGGGCATGTCTGAAGGATCTTAACTGCATAGCCGTCAAGAGAGAAAGGGGGGTTGAATACTTTCAACGTATTACTGATTTGAAGACCCTTCCTACTCATGATCTGAACCGTCTGAATTATCTTGATCTGTTATACGCCAACTCATCTCCATTTGCCACGTATTATCAGAATGTGTTGCGAAAAGAGTACAACACAAAATGGAAGATGATCACACCACAAAGGCCGAAGAGATATCTAAGCAAAAAGGAGATCGATCCGATCACCAACAGGCCAAAAGTTATTTTGAAGTACATGCCACCACTCACAATGAAGAAGATTCCTCTTAGAAAGATGAAGCAGGACTTCTACAAATCATTCAGGCATTGGTACTATGATGGAAAACTGCATGAGGCAGTTATTGTGCTCAATGACAATGGAAATTGGAGCACAATTCGTATTTTCGATCCAATGTGGCTCACAAATTTGTCAAGGGAGGATGTCTATACGTTGTACAAGACAGAGATTCTTTACGCTCCCGAAGACATAAAGCAAGCGTTAACGTACAGAAATGTCATTAGGATTTGCTTTGCCTATGACATACATGCAGGATCAAATTGGAAAGAACAACAGAAGAAGTATGCCCAAGAAACTGAAGATTAATTGTCATGTTTATTGTTTATCTTGTTTCTTGTTGTAATTCAAAGTTAAATCTTCTGGTTGTAATTGTTTTGAATTGAATGAAATATGATTTGGAATATTGTGATAGATTATGCTTTAATGTCCATTTTGCAAATCTAATACAATTGTGCTTAAATGTTAATCCAAAATTCCAATTGACAGCGTCTCAGGATATGCGGAACCTATGGTAAGTCTGACTGACTGTACCATTTGATCAAGAGAGAACTCCATGAAGAAAGGAGTTTGTGGATGCAACGTATGCACCACTAGTTTTGAGAAAAGAGAGAGTGAGATAACTCCAAGGGGGAGTTACGGTAGAGCAAGAGAACTCGATTGGTTACAAGCAAATAGAACTGGCTCCAAGGGGGAGTTTGTTAGGACATGAAATGTCACATGTATGTCCCCAGTTCTATCAGGTTGGTTCAACATGAAACCAACGATCGTGAAACCAAGTTAACGTACTGAAAATGTCAAACGAAGCTGATTCGATCGAATCAGTCACTGATTCGATCGAACCAGATCTCATTCGATCGAACCAGATCTCATTCAATCGAATGAGTTTTCGATATATAAACGTTACTTAGGAAATTTCACAAAGTGGGTGAACAGAATACACACTCACGAAAAACACAGAACCAGCAGCCTCCAGAAACGCTCTCGATCGTTCTTCGTGTTCTTGGTCGTTTCCTCCAATCCTAGGCGTCAAACACCTTTAGGAATCGTACCTACGTGTCCGTTGATCACCACCGAATCGCCGTGTTAGAGGATTCCGCACTCTAACACGTTGCCCCGTGAATCGTTGGGAAACCGAGTCCCGAACCGGTCCTACAGTTCATGCGACGAAGATGATACTTGATGAGGAAGAAAATCTATTGCAAAGACAGCTGATTGATAAATGTCAACCTTCCTCATCAAACACTATCGGTACCCCTGCTGCCTCAACTGAAGAAGAATTTATCAATCCTTTTCACTCTCAGCATGAAACAACCATTGATGAGATCTCTTCTAGTTGGAAGATAATTTGCATGTCGGTTCTGTTCCGACCACGAGAATTCATAAAGATCACCCTTTGGATAATGTGATTGGTGATGTGTCCTCAGGTGTACAAACGAGAAGCAGCTTGAATGAACACACCTGTGTTTATACAAGCATTAAGGAGACAGGAATAATCAATGAATGCCTGTATACCTGCTTTATAAGCCAGATTGAGCCGAAGAATTATCAAATGGCTTTAAAGGACAGCTCGTGGGTCGAGGCCATGCAAGAAGAGTTGGCTCAATTCGAGAAGATGGAAGTTTGGACTTTGGTTGAAAAACCAAAGAATGTGCATGCGATAGGCACAAAATGGGTGTTTAAGTGCAAGAGAGATGATAAGGGGATTATTATAAGAAACAAGGCGAGGTTGGTCGTTAAAGGTTTTAATCACCAAGAGGGGATTGATTATAACGAAGTGTTCGCTCCTGTCGCCAGGTTGGAAGCCATAAGATTGTTTTTGGCGTTTGCTGCTCATGAAAAGATGAAGGTGTTTCAGCTAGATGTGAAGAGTGCGTTTTTAAATGGGAAAGTTGATGAGGTTGTGTATGTTGAGCAACCTCCGGGTTTTCCTGACCCAGACTATCCAGATCACGTGTACAGGTTGAGCAAGGCGTTGTATGGATTACATCAGGCACCTCGTGCCTGGTATGCAACTTTATCGGATTACTTGCTCGAGAATGGTTTTTAAAGAGGGTAAATTGATAGCACGTTGTTCTTCAAAAGAGATGGAAGCGACTTCCTACTGGTACAAGTCTACGTGGATGACATTATATTTGCTGCATCAAAAGTCTCCATGTGTCAGGAGTTTGAAGCCGTCATGAAGAAAAGGTTTGAAATGAGTGCTATGGGTGAACTAACTTTCTTTCTAGGATTGCAGGTTGATCAGAGGAAGGACGGGATGTTCATTCATCAGACAAAGTATGTTCATGATGTGCTCAAGCGCTTCAAGATGGAGGACAGTTCTCCATATGATACTCCAATCTGCGTCAATCACAAATTGGGTGCTGAAGTAGATGGTGATGCAGATGTGGACCCAACTCAATATCGGGCAATAATAGGTTCTTTAATGTACTTAACTGCATCTAGGCCTGATATAATGTTTGCTGTTTGTCTTTGTGCACGTTTTCAGGCAAATCCAAAAGAATCTCATTTGAAAGGTGCAAAGAGGATACTGCGGTATCTCAAGGGCAAGCCGAAGCTGGGGTTGTGGTACCCGAGAGGAGGAGACTTGGAGCTGGTCGCTTACACAGACTCTGATTATGGAGGGTGCAATCAGAGTCGGAAGTCAACAACTGGAGGATGTCAGTTTCTTGGTGGCAGATTGGTGTCGTGGCAATGCAAGAAGCAGACTTCAGTCGCAATTTCAACCTGTGAGGCAGAATACATGGCAGCATCCAACTGCTGCTCTCAGGTTCTTTGGATACAACAACAATTGCGCGACTATGGTCTGAATTTCTTACTTACTCCTATTTGCATTGATAACACCGCTGCTATCTCAGTAACTAACAATCCCGTGAAACATAGTAAAACTAAACACATTGACATACGTCATCATTTCATACGGGATTGTGCTGAGAAGAAACTGGTAATTCTTGAAAAGGTGGATACGCTTGATAATTTCGCTGATTTATACACTAAAGCGTTTGAAAAATCCAGATTTCAAAACCTTATTGAACTGAATGGGATGATCAATCCCGAGTAACCATGCTTATCTTGTGATTTAAAAAAAAAAAAAAAAAAACGTCACTAATCGCTTAAAAATATGTCGGTTACATTAGTTTGAAGGACATGTCTTCGGATATGTTTTGGTCCTCATTTTCTACTTGTAGATTTTGAGGATAGCCATTAACCAGATTACTGATAGTGACCGGGGCGGTTTATGATGAGTTTTTCATTCTTTCGCTTAAAATTAGTCGATAATACTTAGTTAGAAGGACACATACTAGTATGTGGTCGGTCCAGCTGATCCATTGGATTTTCGGGATAGCCGTTTACCTGAAGACTTTGTTTTGGTCGGGGCGATTAATGTTAAAATTTTGAAAAAAAAGGGAAATGAAATTATTTTTCAAGTTTGTTACTTCGTAAGAAGTTCGTTAGCTATGTTTAACAGAAAATTGATCCAACCTTGGAAAATGATAGATATACTAATTCTGTGTGCTTAGCTAGTGAAGTTATTAGGCTTAAAAGGCTTTAGGACAGTCATTGTATGTCATGGTAACTTTTTATGGTGCGTAAAAGTAGATGTGATACAAACTAATTTTACTTGATTTTACGTGGAAACTCCTTAAGAGTTTTGCGTGTCTTCATATATATCTTTCAAAATGATAGGCAGAAAAGCGATTACCCAGTCATACACGAGCCCATGTGTGTTCTGATTCCCGTGAAGATAGCGTCTCAAGATACTGCAGTGATCCAGATTCGGGACTTGCAGTTAATTACTACTTTGAAGTCTATGTTTATGGAAAAAAAAAAAAAATTGGAGTTATTGAAACATATTAGTGATGATAAAATCAAGACTTCTCAATCTTAGAGTAAGAAGAAGAACGGGAAACATATGAAGAGTACTTACAACTTAATCAGACACTATGGGTCGAAGTCAATTCGGGGTGACTTGGGGAAAGCCAAATACGCTTTGAGGATAGATAGGAGGCATCAATATTTATGAGTTGTTGCCCACTTAAATTTTGAGGCATAATTGAACCTAACTCGTATCACAGAAACGATGAAAACCATCTTAAGTATATTACCTGCTTACAACCTGTCTCTATATGTCATAATACAGCTAAACACGGATCTATGTGACAGTCACGTAATTAGCATGATTCCTGTTCGGATCTTTTCTAAGACGTAGTAGTCCCTATCGAGACTGAAATTTGATCCCTTATACTTTATTTTTTAAATGTTTCTTGTACTTAGTTAGTTTTATGATTTTATAACTGATTACTTGGACTTGATCGTGTCATTTAATTCTTAAAGGGAAGTTTTAGAACTTAATTGCAAAATGTTCAAATTATAAGGGTTGATTTTGTAAATATAGGCGATATTGTTAAACAGGCGAACTTATGAATAACTTCGCCTAGGCGAAGTTAACCGTAACTTTGCCTGTATAATCTCTGACCCTATATAAAGAATTTTTAAGGTCAAACTGTTCATAACTTTCAATATCAGCGAACTTAATCTCGATTATCACAGCGAACTTAATTCATTATCATCTGATTATCTTTCTCCGATTTCAAACAGATTTATAGGTTTGTTGGGTCATCATATCGTATAATCATTGTTCATTGATATTAATCTGAGGTCGTTTCGACTTGTTTCGTGACCTCGGTCGATCGACCTTTGTTACCGGATTGTCAAAACTGGTGTTTACGTGGTCATGAACAAAACGATCGTCCAGATACTCTTAATATCATGTGTTTTAGGCTCCTCAATCGTCAAAATTGACCGAAACATCAGATTTTCCGACTTAGATTATCCTTACTGTCGCCGATTCAGATTCAGGCGAACTTAAGGTTTAGGCGAAGTTATCCGTAACTTCGCCTGAGTCTAAACTTCGCCTGAGGCGATGTTGTGGTGAGGCGAAGTTAACATTAACTTCGCCTGGACCTTTTAATTTTTTAATTATTAGACGAACTTAAAGATGAAGCGAAGTTGTCCCCAACTTCGCCCCAACTTTAACTTCGCCTATACAGATTTTATCACAACTTCGCACATGGTAACAAGCGAACTTGTAGTACGCCTTAACGTATATCTAACTTGGTTCGTTTGTTGCAGATATGGCTGCAGTAGCAGGTGCTGGAGGTGCTGGAGGTGACGATGGAGATAATCAGAGACAATTCTTCCCGGGTCACAACATGTTCATCACCTTAGACCCGGAAGCGAGTGGTGTGGAGGATTACCGGGAGATAATCACATTCCTCCTTCGCTCGAGGATATTCCACGCTATCATGACGACTCTGCCGATATCCTTACCCAATATCGAGGATTTCTGGCAGACTGTGGAGTACGATTGCCGCGTTGAGCCCCCTTTTATGCGAGCAACCGTCAACAATCAGGAGGTTCAGTTCTCATCTGAACAAATACGGGTGGCTTTACGGTTCGGTGAGGAGACTAGGGATGACCCTACGGAGTTTGTGGCTCCGTTCCGTGATGGAGCGTTTCTCCGAATGGGCTATTCTGGTCCATTAGGTGATACTCAGAGGAGGAAGGGTTTCCTACTCGATCAGTGGCCCTTCCTCATGCACGTCATGATTGTGTGTATGTCTGGGAGGAAGGCGGGTACTGACGGAATGGGTGCGACCATGCAGTCAGCAATGACTGCTCTGACTTATAACAAACGTTATAGCTTTAGTCAGATGGTCTTTTATGAGATCGACAGACAGAGGAGGGCGATGGCTCGTGAGCGGTTCATAATGTATCCAAGATTCATCTAGATGATCTTGAACCATGTGGCTCCAAATTTGCCTCAACGACGTCCAATACGATACGTGGAGAATGTGAGCAAACGTATCTTTGCTCAATGCCGTACTTCGAGTGCGAGGAGCAAGCCTGAACGTCGTCCAAGGCATACTCCACTCTTTGGGTTCTTAATAAACCCGGGGTATGTGCCAGCTCGGGGGGATGAGTTCAGAGACCCTCAACCACAACAGGCAGGAGCAACTCGAGATGTACCTACTGTGCCTGTAGTGTCGGCTGAGGAGGATGTAGACCTTGATGCTGCATTTGGCGGCCAAGGATTCTTCGACATGGACCGGTTTGATCCGCAAGAAGAGGTGTAGGTCTCTGCTGCACAGGTTCGGGAAGTGAATGTTACTAGAGCAGCTACGACGGTGGCTGACTCAGATCTTGATGATGTTATGGATGAGGCGAGAAGGATGTTGGTGAGACGAGAAAGGACGATTGGGAAGAGGAAGAGGACAGTTGATGATACTGAGTCAGAAGAAGAAGAAGAGGATATTCACAAGCTGATTAGACGATCAAGACGTGAAAGGACAGGTGCAGGTATGGGAGCTGGAGAGACTTCAAGAGTTGTACGGTTCGCTCCATCCGCACTGTCAGGTATGTCGATTGTTCCTACTTCTGTACAGGTTACAAGCGCCGCGGATGTTCCTGTGGTGGCTACATCAGCTGTCGGCATCCCATCCATCACACTACAGACGACGACTCCGGAGATTGTGTCGTTACCACCTCCAACGCTTACTCCTTCAGAGGTGGTGGCACAATTTGTAGAGTCTACCGTCGTTGCAACTGCAGGGTTGTCGGTCACGATACCACCTGCGGTTACGTCCACAACTGCTTCTGATGTCCCGGTTACATTCGAGATCCCTGTTGAGTATACTCAAGATACATCTAACATGAGGTTTGATTTCGATGCAACCCTCTCAGACTCGGAGAGAATAGCTGCACTTGAACGGGTCGTGGCAGAGCAATCGAGGATAAACTTTATCCAGACCCAGGCTATTCAGCGCCTTGTAGCAGAGAATCAACTACAGTCGTCCCTCCTGGTTGAACATGGGAGAATTATAGATGCTATGAAGGAGTTCTTGGCATCTCAGGGGGAGACAGGCTGTAGAGGCGATGAGTTAAGGACAAAGAAGAGAAATGATAGAGACGATGATCCCAATGCACCGAAAGGTGCAGGTGGTGAGTTGCCAAGAACTACTCAAGCTCTTGGGACTTCCACAGCTCAGGGGGAGTCTGCGGGTGCAGTTGGTGGTGATGAGGTGGTGATGGTTGATGATGATGATGTTGTGATCGATGCGTTGAAAGAATTGGATGATGATATGCTAGAGGATGATGATGATGTGCTGCCTATTGAGGAGATTGAGAAGATTGGAGCACCGATTGTGATTGAAGATGAGATTGAAGAAGGTGAAATAATTGAAGAAAATGTTGAACACGAGATCCCAGATGTTGAGAAAGCCGATACGGGTACTGAGATGGAAAATGATGAGACTGAGTGGGAGGAGCAGCCTAGGTGGAAGGAAGGCTGTGCTCATTGGTTTATTAAAACTAAGAAGCCTGCTGTTCCAACCATGTTCAAGAAGAGTTATAATATCAAAGGCTATGTTGAGTCGAAGAAAGGAATTATTTGTTGGCTATATGATGAACAGATAAAGTTGTTTGTGGTGAAACGTTTTGATGGGATTCAGTATTTTAAAAGAACGTTGAGATCTCTCAATACATTGCCTGAATGTGAGGTGAAGGATTTGGCTAGATTGGGGCTGATCAATAGAAGTGACGACAACATGGCAAGGGTTATTGGGAAGATCGTGTGAAAAGAAAGCATAAAAGAGAAGAAGTTTGAGTTATTAAAGCCACAGAAGGGAAAGCTAGTGGAAGATAAAGAAAGGGGAATGAGAGCAGATGGCAAGCCATGGATGGTAATGAAGTACAAACCGATTCGATGCATTAAGGAGGTTCCAATGAAGATTATGCCTCAAGATGTGTTGAAGAATCTTAAATGGTGGTATGTTGATTGCCAGACTGCTGAAGCCGTGATGGAAGACGAAGACGAACAAGAAGTGCTGAGGGTGTATGATCCGATGCATCTTGTTAACTTATCGAAAGCTGATCTGCAAGTGTTGAATGAAAAGAAGATGTTCTATATTCCTGCTTGGAAAGACGAAGCGAGGAAGTATCAGCGAGTAGTCACGGTATGTGTTAGAGAAGGAGTGCATGCGTGAAGATTACAAGACAAGTGCTTAAAGATCAAGATATGAAGCTACTGCCAAGGGGGAGTCTGTTGGTGCATAAATGTCAGTAGTTCATAGTGTAGTGTCTGTAATCGAGTCTGTAATGTTATTTATGTTTTTGTTTAAGCGAAGTTGTTAACAAGTTCGCCTAGGCGAACTTGTTGAACAAGCGAAGTTATGGACAACTTCGCCTGAACATATCAGGCGAAGTTGTCGTGTATTTATATACCAGCTTACGGCTTGGTTTAGAAGTTAGTGGTTTTTAGTTAATCGAGTTGATCTAAGTTCATTGTAACGTGAGGACGAGAGTCTGTATCAGTGATTCATATCACGTGAGTTCAGTTATTAATATATAACGTGTTTCGGTTTGTTCGTGTGTGTTTGTTTGGTTTGCTTTCTACGCTCGTAACGATCTACGCAGGGATTCCGCACCTGAGTAGACCGAGATATCTCGTGTGATCCGTCCAGGGAACCTACAAGTATTTCATTTCTTGGATTTATACCACTATCCTACACACACAAAAGTGTTTCCCGAGCCACGTAGCCATTAATGGAGAACTAATTAGGACTGTTAGCCCGCTGCCACATAGCCTTTGACTGTTTTGGCTAGACAATTATGTATGGATCCAGTCACATGTGTAATTGGTCTGAGTTGCTTTTGTTTCTATCTTATATTATAACGTTTTAGAGATCACACAATCTCATGTAAACGTTTGACTGACTCTTTAAGATAAACAAACCGTTCATCTTATAAAGTATAAATATGTTTTGATTGTTTGTAAAGGTTTAACGTATTCACCTGTACCGTCGATGTGCATTTGAAAACCTTCTAAATTGTGAATGAGAATGATATTAACCTACACATAAATAGGTTCTTATAAATATTTGGATGGTGTCTCTTGATTAAGCTATTGCCTTTGAGCTTAACCTTGATAAAGTTTTCAACTTTTTCTTTGAATTAAAAAACTTGTTTTAACATGACGTTTGATATATCATGCTTTGGCTTAATAGGTTCTAACACGTTGGTGAGTTATTTTCTAGGTAGGTAAACGGGTCCCACGGTTGATTGGGATTAATACAAATTACTTTCCTTTGGCAAAAAATTCGTTACTAGTGATATCCCCCTTACATTTACTACATGACCGTCAAAATATAATTTTGTTAACATTACTTCGTCAAGTAGTAACGTTTATGAAAACTCTTTGTGAATGTATATCTTTTTGTCCCTTAATTAATTAATCTGGAAATCAGTATGAAAAAATCTCCTTGTTTCCCTTTCTTCTTCTTCTTCTTCTTCTTCTTCTTCTTCTTCTTCTTCTTCTTCTTCTTCTTCTTCTTCTTCTTCTTCTTCATGGCCTTAATGTTCTTGTCCCGGAGATGAGCTTCACATCTTCTAGAAAATCTGTTCCTGTTCAATTCCCATGCATGAAAAGCATCAGATATTAATTACAAAAAAAAGCTATTGATTTCAAGAAAATTCAAACTTTTTTCTGGCCTGATTAGACTGATCATTTCAAATTATTTTTTTTAAGAATTATTGACCGGGTAACACCTCCGAAAATGGAGGTTCTGTGAGCTGGAGTATCGGTAGACAAAGCGATTTGTTTGCTCCTTTTTATGGTTTCGCAGATTGTGAGTGATTGGTCGTTGATGCCTGGAGAAGATGAAGAGGAGGAAGGTGGTGATTTTCTTTTCATCTTTTTAGAGAGACAAATGAGTAAAACATTTTGTGAAAAAAATGGACAAAAACTAGATAATTTAAAGGGGTCTATATATTGGTTAACTTGGGTTAGTTAAGTTAGATTTTAACCAATTCAAATTGAGTTTCATAAACTATATGCATAGAAGACCCTTAACTTTGATTGTGTAGTACTTTTAACTCTTAAGCTTTCATTATACGGTTTCTACTCATAATGTGATTTTTTTATCTAAGATGGAAAATTACATATGTGCATGTTCATATTAAATAAAACGTAGAAACATGAAGTTCAATGAATTTAAACACAACCACCGTTTAGTGCTATGTTAAATAAATGTGTACGTGAAAATGGTATTTTGTTTGTACGAACGATAATTACAGATGAATGAGTGACTGGTAGATAATAAATTCATTTCTTTCATCATAACAACGTAATTTTACTTCAATTTTGTGTTGGTAAATATACTTTGATTTCTATTACTTCAATCATAAATGTTATAAATATGATTCATGAACAAGGATCCAATTCAAATGATGATGGGGTGGTTATATACTTATGTATCATTCCTATGTAATTGTTGTTTTGATACATGTTTGTTTAACTAGTATTGTTAATGTACTTCGATTGCGAAAATTATCAACTCACTCTTACTACCCACAAACATTAGTATATGTCTAACTCATCCCTTACATTATCTTAGCCTTGTCTTATAACCAATCAACTCAGTTGCTTTGTTTTATGATGTAGTGTGCGCGTAGCTTGTAAAATGTAAAGGATTGGATATTTAGCTTTTGCACAAGATCGATTTTTTAAATTTATAAAAGTGATTTCTACTAAAACTAAACACACAAAAAATAGGCAAGTGTACCTATCGTATATGTAGAATAGTATTGGTAAGAACCAAGTATCGATCCGTGGACATAAATGTTTCTAACAATGAATCGTCGTTTTACTTCAATCGGAGGTTTTAATCATTTTGAGGTTGATTTTTGAAATTTTTATAAAATATAAATACTTATATGTAATATATAGGTGACCAAGACGAGAAATTCTAAACAAGTAATTCAATTATATGAAGGTTACCATCTAAGATCAAGAATCCACTCCATTGTTCCTTGATGATTATTAAATAAACATGTGGTAAACTTGCCGTAATAATATATGATAGAATAGCCCCTCATTTCTAAGTGAGCATATCCTATGACATAAAAGAAGTAGCATGCACATTTTAAAGTCAACCCTTTCCTAATGTCATACTACCACAAAAATGTCGATTTGAGTTGGCAAGTAGTTTAGTAAAGTAGAAAGATTAGGATTGACTTCGATTTCTCAAATACCAATTCTAACAACCTTGGGTGGTTATAGTTCATCACACAACCTTCCCTCGGTTGATTTAAGTAGGTTATAATTGCACATTCCATTAACATATGATTTCTTTAACTAGCATGATAACCTAAGCAATCGTGTTAACAATTTTATTTCAGAATTACCAAAACTAGAGAAATAGATCATAACTTATATCTCATCATTTATAAATACAATATAAGGATCCATATTTGGATAAATTATCAAAGAGTTCTATCTTTCAAGAACATGAATCGATCATGAATGATTGTCAATAGGATTGGCAATCACCAATTTTGAATTGTTGAATTAAGATGGTGAAACATTTCTCATCAAAAGATAATTGCAAGATAACCATGTACTTTACTAAACTCAATCACATGTTTTATATAATCATTAAGTAAAACAAAGATTCTTCATAGATTTTAGATGGTAAATGGAGTTTAGCTCATAATGAGCATGGTTATGAACATTAGAGTGGATGATGATAACAAACACATGATTAAACTAGAACAATCAAACCAAATGTGGATGAATCTTCCTTCTTAATGATGATGATGGTTGATGATGATGACCTCCAAGCCTTCAAATGCCTTCACTAGATCTTCATTATGAGTGTTAGTGGGTGTTTTTATAAGTGAAACCGTACAGAATTCTTTTCAAGGCACACTTGATCAATGCAACATGAGCCACTATTTATAGGCAGTCTGGAGGATGAAGCACAGCCCCGTGCTTTTATTGACATGTGCTAAATCGTTTTCTCTTTTTGTTGAGGGTGACCACGACCCCGTGGTCAAGAGGCATGGTCCCGTGCTTTTGTTCCCAGTATTTGTCATTTCTTGTAGATTTTTGTCTTTTCAGGTGTTCAGAAGCATGGGGGCGTGTTTCTTGAGGCATGGGGGCGTGTTTCTTGCTTTTCTTGTGTTTTATTATGTTTTTCTTCGTCTTTTCACTCGTTTCTTTGTTTGGGGGCTTGGTTTTACCTGAAATTATATTTTATTATGATAAGTAGCCTTCTGTGCTATGTTATTTGATAGAAGTTTCAGTTTTAGAGATTATTTGATGCTAAAAAGATGTATAATTTTATGTACATCATTTAACCTCTAATTCCAAAAAACGTAGCTTAATACACTAAAGTTTGGAATTTAACCTAGTCACCCTAATCATCTCTATTTATTGAAAACTAACTCAATTATCACTTTTTGCTAATCCCATGAAATTAGATAAATTGAATTTGATTTTATATCAAAAAAATTTTAACCAATAATTCTTGTGAGTGCAGTCACTCATATGTAATGGGTCAAATATACGTTATCTCAATTACAAGCAAGAATTCTCTTGACAAGGTACAACAACCAATTGTAAACAATCTACCATAAAATTACCAATAAACCGTCAACAATGATGATGAATGTGTTAGAATTATCAACTCAAAACACATGTAAATAAAGGTAGGTCTAATCATACATTAATTAACTTTTAATCTTACAAGTTAACTAAACTAGTTATCTACTTAAGACTTTGTATCCTCAATGTGAGTAAACTAGATTTCGGGCGTGATTGCTACAGTGCTACAAGGCTAGGTAAAAATCCTTAGCCCTATACTTCTTGTATAAATCTCGAGAATTCTTCATTCTTTTATGAGTTTCTTTATTATTCATTCGTCTTCCAGTATTGAAGTCACTTATACGAGCATAAAAATATGAAAGCATTTACATTGTCCAACATTTTCATTTGTAAAATGTTATACTTGCAAGTAACTATGTGTAGAAAATAAATTTAGTTTTAGACATATTAGTAATATAAACTAACTCTTTATAGCATGTACATTTTCTCTACTAAGAACATTTCTACGCAACCAAATACCACTTTTGGCTCAAAGCTAGATTTCATTGTATGAGCACAACATAATCTTTTAGAGCTGGAAACTAGAGTATGAGACACTACTTACGAAGATTGTCTGATACGCATCTCCCTTCCTTCCCTCCATTTCTATGGCTTCTCCACAATCTCTTGCTATATGACCTGACTTACCACAATTGTAACATTTTTGGTCCTCGGTGCATTCACGAGAGATGTGTCCCTTCTTCCCGCATCGGTAGCACTGGTTTGGGCCAGCCTTGCATTCTCCCAAGTGCATCTTCTGGCACACCTTGCATGTATACTTGTTTCCAACTTTAGACCTCCTCTCATTAGTTGTTGTCACCATATCGCCAGACCGCTTAGCAGGAGTAGCCCCTCTCTTCTCCTTCTTTTCATCCACTACCACATCGTCCACAGCCAGGTCGTCATATACCATTTCTGCGAGCCCAACAACAGAATCAAGGTTGTCAGTTTACTAGCCCTGACTAACGTGCGGACATTTTGTGGAAGTCCTCTAACGTAGCACTTGATCCGCTTCGCTTCGGTGTTCACCATATCCGGAACTAGCCTGGACAGGCAGTTGAATTCAGTGTACTCGCGGTGCGTCATCTTTCCTGCCATCAGGTTCAGAAACTTCATCTCAATCCTTTCAACTTTAGCATCAGCACAGAAACGTTTCATGACCATCTATTTCAAATCTTCCCATCTCAACCCCTTAATCTCATTTCGACTCTTTCTCTGCTGCACAGTCTCCCACTAGTACATGGCTTCATCTCTAAACGATTGAGTGGCATAGCCCACTACTTAGCCGGAACAGCATTCGCTAATTCGGAACCTTGTCCATGGCGGTTATCCACTGGAGAGTAGTGATTGCGTCTCCTAGATCAGTCAGTTTTGACGGGTCCCAACCTTTGAATGACTTGTAATTGCACCCACCTTGGCCTCTCTTCCTGTCATCAACCTTCACATATTGGACTTCGCTCGAGTCACCCTTCTCTCCCTCATCATCTTTCTTATCATTCTCCCCCGATCTCTCAGCAGTTCTTGTATGACTTCCAGCAGATTTCTCAGGATTCAAGTTCTTCATTGCAGCTACTACAGCTTGAGCAATGGTAACTTGAACAACAGGGTTAAGTTGATATCCTTCGTTGTTGCTCGGATTTCGATCAGCTGCACTTTCTTCTCCCCCGTGTTAGTTGCTGATTCAACAGAAGGTTCTCAGACCATTCGTGGCCTACCACGACGTCTAGTGCGACCTCCCAGTCCAGCAACTTTCCTAGCTCCAGCCATTCGTATTCTATAAGGAAACACAAACTTCATCACTGAAGGAACTATTTAGTACAAGGATAGTAAGGCTAACAGGTAATAATAGTGGCCAGCTGTGATTAGCTGATCACGTTACTTTCCGTGTCCTATACACTTCCCTTTATGATTTTATTTGTGCTAAGTTCTACTTTTAAACAATTAATCAATCAGACAATCACTTAATCCTATCCCTATCATTCACATATCCTTTCTTTAGCAATTAAGCTAACATAAATATACATTATTATTTAACCATACACTTTACCTTTATTGAGCTTGCTTGAGTGACACATGGCTATCTTGAACTGGCATCTTCTTCCTTTCGTACTTAAATCTCATTATTTATTAGAGTCTAAGCATGTAGGATGCTTAAATCTCTCCAACTTTTCTCTGATACCAACTTGTAAGGCCCTGATACCGGTGCCCTACATTTTATGTCGGATTTACTCATGAACACAGTTCTACAAATAAGAGTTAATTAAAACATTCGCGGAAATGTTAACTTCAATCATTCTTTACAAAACATATAAAGTTGTCATTAAAACGTATCATAACACATAATCTTTAAAACATCATTTCTTCCGTCTTCAGATGCCAGTCGTTCAATTCTTGCCATGTGCCGTTCTCATGCTAGCTTCTCAAGCGTATTTACCTGCGTGCATACTAAAAGTCAACTACGCTGAGTGAGTTCTAGTTAATCTGGCAACTTACCATACAACCATAACATGCATTTATATATATATATATATATATATACATATGTGTCCGAAGACACATATTCGTTCATCTAACTTGCTCACCTCACCGCTAATCTCTTTACTGCCCTTACATCTTAGCCACTTGATTACGGAAGCACATTGAGTCTTGCCCTCCCACGTACTTAAGTATTGCCACTTATTTAACGAAGGCACGTAGAGGCTTTCCCTCGAACGTACTATCATTGTGCCACTTAATAACGAAGGAACGTATAGGCTTACCCTACCATGTACGATCGTCATGCCACTTACACCCTTACTCACTTGTCACTTCTACCACACTCTAACTCGACTTGCCTACAACACACTTCTTATCGTTACATCAGTTACATAATAAAAAAGTCAAAAACATAACATTTATATACACTGCTTATTACCTGGCAATCATTCTCTTTGGGCGATACGTGCAATATCCGAAGATCGTTTACGAACTGATAAATATTACTTTCCTTGTCGATACGTGCAATATCCGAAGATCGTTCACACATCAACCTCTTCGATCCAGAGATGAGCTAGGGTGACCCCTAAGCTCATCTTTTGATAGTTTTATACCCGATTCCACCCGGATATCATGACTTTTAACGGTTTAGGGTGTCGGCTCGTTGTTTTGCGACTAAATCTAGTGGGTTTGGATCCATACAATATCATACTAACATTACCTCGTGTCGGGAATCAATTCTTATGAGAGAGGGTTTAAGTGTGTGTTTTCGGTGATGTAAGGAATGAGTGGAATGAATGGATTATGGATTAATTAAGGTTTATATATCATGGGTCATGGGCTTAAGCCCATGGTCTTTTCTTCCTTCCTTTTTAATCCAAGTCCATAACCCATATCTATTTAACCCGACACAAGCCTAACTCATAATAACTTATTTTATTAGCCGATACCGGAAACATGAATTATATTATTATCCATATACTATATCAATTTATTCTTTCGAAGTAAATAATATATTAAATATTATTTATAGAAATCCCGGGATTTTACACCATAATTCCGGCACAGTTACAGGTAGTTGTTATATGCATTTGAGTCATTTTAAGCCGCAAAACAAAACCCTTAACAAAGATTAACCATACATGGAACAGATTGAACGAATTAAAACCTAGGGTTTATAGGGAAGAAGATGAACTTGAATGTTAATATATATATGTGTATATATATACATATATACAAGTTTCTATTCTTAAACCAAATAAACAATCTGGTCCAGTGGTTAAGTCACTTGTGTTTAGACATAAGGACCCGGCTTCAAACTCGGGCCAGGTCATTATTTTTGGTATTTTATTTTTATCACATTTCTTTTATATTATTAATCAAACTAAATTATTAAAAATTATAATAAATCAAGTAAAATTATTTTAAGCTAAATAAAATTAAACATAAACTAAAGTTTATCATTTTACACCTAAAAATCAACTCTTTGTTTCTGTTAAGTTTCATGAAAAACATGATTAATATTATAATATTAAATACTAATTTGTTAACTTTATAACACATTAACATATTTATTTTTCAAGATAAAATTTACCGTTAAAATCAATATTCCATAAACGTTATAATTCTCAATCAATCAATCAATCAATCATTCATACCCAGTTTAGTCCCACAAACAGCAAAGCTATAAGTAGGGAAACGTTATAATTCTCAAATTAGAAATAATCTAGTAAATAAATAATATTTAACCATTAGAATTCCATTAAAGCTTAAAAATAATATTACAATATAAAATGCCATAAGTTAATTGTAACATTACGTTAAAACATTGTCACACACTGACTTAGGGCCTAGAAGTGTGACCACGAGTTGGTACCTGTTTTGTAAATATATCGGAGTTTATGAGTTAATTTTAGCGGAAGATTTTAAGTTGTTTAAGATATTAATTTACAATGAAAATTTACTCGGGACTTTAAACACCCAAGTATCAATTACAAAATATTTGTTTATATTACAAGAATTTCATTATAAAAAATTGAGCAAACTTGTAACGCGAGCTTCTATCTCCATGATGACTCCAATATTCGCTATTGCTTATTAATACTTTATTACCTGCAATCAGTGGAAAAAATATGTCAGCTATGTACTAGTGAACATGTATGATTCTAAAAATATTTAAATTATAGTTACAATACAAATATAGTTTTATGTATAAACTTAGCAGAAAGTATTTCATTTCTAGGATTTATACCACTACCCTACACACAAAAAAGTGTTTCCCGAGCCACGTAGCGCTTATTGGAGAACTAATTAGGACTGTTAGGCCTCGGCCACATAGCCTTTGACTGTTTTGGCTAGACAGTTATGTATGGATCCAGACACATGTGTAATTGGTCTGAGTTGCTTTTATTTTCTATCTTATATTATAATGTTTTAGAGATCATACAATCTCATGTAAACGTTTGACTGACTCTTTAAGATAAATAATGCGTTCATCTTATAAGGTATGAATATGTTTTGACTGTTTGTAAAGGTTTAACGTATTCACCTGTACCGTCGGTGTGCATTTGAAACCTTCTTAATTGTGAATGAGAATGATATTAACCTATACATAAATAGGTTCTTATAAGTATTTGGATGGTGTTTCTTGATTAAGCTATTGCCTTTGAGCTTGATATAGCATGCTTTGTCTTAATAGGTTCTAACACGTTGGTGAGTTTTTTTCTAGGTTAACGGGTCATGCAGTTGATTGAGATTCATACGAATTACTTTCCTTTGGCAAAAAATTCATTACTAGTGATATCCCCCTTGTAGTTACTACATGACTGTCAAAATATAATTTTGTTAAAATTACTTTGTCAAGAAGTAACGTTTATGAAAACTCTTTGTGAATGTATATCTTTCTGTCCCTTAATTAATAAATCTGGAAATCAGTATGAAAAAAAAACCTTGTTTCCCTTTCTTCTTCTTCTTCTTCTTCTTGATGGCCTTAATGTTCTTGTCCCGGAGACGAGCTTCACATCTTCCAGACAATATGTGCCTGTTCAATTCCCATGCATGAAAAACATCAGATATTAATTAGAAAAAAAAGCTATTGATTTCAAGAACATTCAAACTTTTTTCTGGCCTGGTTAGACCGATCATTTCAAATTCTTTTTTTGAAGAATTATTTACCTGGTAACACCTCTGAAAATGGAGGTTCTGTGAGCTGGAGTATCGGTAGATAAATCGATTTGTTTGCCCCTTTTTTTGGTTTCGCGGATTGTGAGTTATTGGTCGTTGATGCATGGAGAAGATGAAGAGGAAGAAGGTGGTGATTTTCTTTTCATCTTTTTAGAGTGACAAGTGAGTAAAACATTTTGTGAAAAAAATGGACAAAAACCAGATAATTTAAGGGGTCTATATATTGGTTAACTTGGGTTAATTAAGTTAGATTTTAACCAAATTCAAATTGAGTTTCATAAACTATATGCATAGAAGACCCTTAACTTTGATTGTGTAGTACTTTTAACTCTTAAGATTTCATTATATGGTTACTACTCATAATGTGATTTTTTTATCTAAGATGAAAAATTACATATGTGTTCTTATTAAATAAAATGTAGAAACATGTAGTTCAATTAATTTTAGCACAACCACCGGTTAGTGCTAAG
This sequence comes from Bidens hawaiensis, assembly GCF_021521415.1. NCBI lineage: Eukaryota > Viridiplantae > Streptophyta > Magnoliopsida > Asterales > Asteraceae > Bidens > Bidens hawaiensis. The sequence goes on along the minus strand of NW_027505726.1, from coordinate 60,379 downwards.
TTAAATAAATGTGTACGTGAAAACTGTATTTTGTTTGTATGAACGATAATTACATATGAATGAGTGATTGGTAGTTAATAAATTCATATTTTTCATCATAACAACGTAATTTTACTTTGATTTTGTGTTGGTAAATATACTTTGATTTCTATTACTTCAATCATAAATGTTATAAATATGATTCATGAATAAGGATCCAATTCAAATGATGATGGGGAGGATATATACTTATGTATCATTCCTATGTAATTGTTGTTTTGATACATGTTTGTTTAACTAGTATTGTTAATATACTTGGATTGTGAAATCATCATCTCACTCTTACTACCCACAAACATTAGTATATGTCTAACTCATCCCTTACATTATCGTAGCCTTGTATATAATCAATCAACTCAGTTGCTTTTTTTTCCACTAATTCCAAAAAAACGTAACTTAATCAACCAAAGTTTGGAATTCAACCTAGTCACCCTAATCATCTCTAATTATTGAAAACTAACTCAATTATCACTTTTTGCTAATCCCATGAAATCAGATATACTGAAATTGATTTTATACCAAATAATTTCTAACGAATAATTCTTTTGAGTGCAGTTACACATATGTAACGGATCAAATATACGTTATCTCAATTACGAGCAAGAATTCTCTTGACAAGGTACACCAACCAATTGTAAACAATCTACCGTAAAATTACCATCAAACCGTCAACAATGATGATGAATGTATTAGAATAATCAACTCAAAACACATGTAAATAAAGGTAGGTATAATCATACTGTTGGTGCATAATGTCAGTTGTTCAGTATCTAGTGTTTTGGATGTGTCTGTAATCGTGTTAGATTGGTTGTTTTGGTTTTAGATATGGTGTCACACAAGTTCGCCTGATGTAAGCGAACTTGTAGACAAGCGAAGTTAAGACAACTTCGCCTAGTATGTTAGGCGAAGTTGTCGAGGCCTATATATGCCTAGCTTCGGCTTGTTTTGTTTAAGGTTTAGAGAGATAGAAAGTGTTTGTGATTAGAGATCACGTGTTGAAGTGTTGCAATACAACGTATTTATTAGTATTGTAACGTGTGTTTGTGTATCGTCTCAACGTATTATATATCTTACGCTTGTATCATATTACGTGGGGATTCCGCACCCTCGTTTTACGAGATACTCCTGTGTAGATCCGGCTGGGAACCTACAATTGGTATCAGAGCTTTTGCTCGTGATTGTGTGGTTCGGGATTATCACACGGGTGTTAAGATCGTTCCGTTTGACTATTCGCGGAACGAGTTTACGTTGAAATACCTAGTTTTTTTGTCTTACCCATCTCCCACCATCAAATATAACCCATTACGCCCTCGCATATCTCGCAATACGTCCAATTAAAACCTGCAAAAACCTTGTGTTCATCAGGCGAAGTTGCCGTCACTGTTTGTAGGGTTTAAGCGAAGTTATAGAGAAGGCGAAGTTAAGAGCAGGCGAATTTGTAAGCAACGAAGTTAGGAGGTTTAAGAGAAGTTAAGTTGTCAAGAGAAGTTGAGTATAAGCGAAGTTGAGTACAAGCGAAGTTAGGATCAGGCGAAGTTAACAAGAGAAGTTGTCACAACTTCGCTGTCTGGTCACTGTTTAAATATTAAATACTTTCTTGTTATTTCGAGTCGTGTTTCTTTCAGCTATGACTTCAATAAACATTACAGAACTGGTAAAAATGGAGGTTGAAGCCGGTTCAGCTACTAAGGCTCCAAAAATGCTTAAGGGTACCGATTTCGTTGCATGGAAAGATCGGTTTGAACAGTACGTGAAGTATCAAGACGCTAAGATGTGGGTTTGCATTCAAGATGGATACATTCCACCAACATCCTTGTTTGAAGGTCGTGATCAAATTAAGAAGTACAGTAAGATGGAAGAGGAGGAAAAGAAAATGTATGAGGCAGAGAGTAAAGCTCATGCAGCAATAACCATGGCTCTTCCACAAGAGATTCTTCATACCTTCAAGAAGTAGAAAACTGCTAGAGAGCTATGGGAAGCACTAGAAAATCGTTATGAAGGTAATGTGGGGATACGTGCTTCCAAGACAAAGCTGCTAAAAACCCAATTCTCTGTATTCAAGTACTTGAAAAATGAATCTCTTGACGATATCATCACCAGATATTATCACTTGATGACCGAACTCAGTAATTACTCCATTGAATACAAAGAAGAAGAGATAGTAGAGAAACTTCTTGATGCTCTTCCACCGAAATGGGAAATGTATACGGTTTTGATGAGAGAGGATAAAGAATTTGCCAATATTGATTTGGAAACAGCAGTCAATAAGTTACGAAATTTTGAACTTAACATGGTTCGAAAGAAGACACCAACTGATCAGGTTCAGGATCCGGGAATGTATGGTGCGAAAGTCACTCCAAGTTCAAGTTCAAAATCAGAATCCTCTGCCTACTACTCAAAGGGAGAATCAAACTCAAAATCAACTCGTGATGGTCATGTGACTCTCAATATGGATGGTGACGTATGTTTCGTAGCTGGAGGTGGTAATTCTTCAAAACCTCAAGCCACAACAGGAAATTTCTCGTCAAATGTTCCGAGCTACAACTACTCATAGATGCCCATGAGTGTTAAATCAGCTGAACAACAGTTTGCTCTTTATGCATCCTTCATTGCATCTTATGAGAACTACATCAAAGGTAAAATAGTTGACCCGGCAACTTTGGATGAAGACTATGATCAGATCGATGCTGATGATTTGGAGGAGATGGATCTGCAGTGGCAGATGGCTATGATAGTAAGAAGGGTAAAGAGATTCATGAAGAAAACGGGTAGAAAGTTCGTTGGAGAAAGACCAGGGTTTGATAAATCAAAGGTTCGATGTTACAACTGTCAACAGAATGGTCACTTTGCTAAGGAATGTACAAATGAGAGAGTCGAACGAGATCAGAACAGGCCTGCACAACAGAATGGGGGTGGTAGTGAGAATAGAGCTATGGTATCTAGACAGAATGGTGGATACAACTGGAATATACAAGTTGAGGAAGTGTTCGAACAGGCTAATTTGGTAAACATCGAAACTGGAGGAAGTGAGCGGGAGACGGGAGAAAATCAAGCATATATGGCAGAAGTGAACAATCAGCTCTCTGAGGTAAGTTCTGAACCTCATTGTATACAATGTGAAAATCTATCTGAATAATTGAAAACAGTAACTGATCAGTTTATTAGTTTGGATGCACAATTTAAAACGTTAAAAGAAGATCATTACTACACTAAAACTAGAGAAAACAGTTACTCGGTAAAAATAAAAGCTAGTGAAAAGGATATCAGAAGTCTTAAAGCTAGTCTAGCTGATAAAATACAAGTAATTGATCTTAGTTATGAAGTGTTATAAGAAAAAACCAAACTGATTGCTGAAAGAGATAAACAGATAGCTGATTACCAGGTAAAAGTGGTGGAACTAAACAGAAAAATTGAACAATTTAGAAACTCTTCAGCAATGCTTGATCACATCATAAGTGTTCAACGTTCCCCAGTTAACAAAGGGGGAATTGGATTTTCTGAAGTTCCACCACCGTATAACAATAACTATACCTATAATCCTAGTAATCAGAAATCTGCTGATGTTGAGATTAGTCAGACAGTTCCAGTCAAAATTTCGACTAAAGAACCTGAAGTTAATAAGAGCGAAACGAGTAAGCCAATTTCCAACATTGAGATTTTTGTTCCTAGCTCTGTCTCATCAAATTCGGACAAGTCATCCGAATCGGGTGAGATAAAAGAAGAGGTAGTGTTACTAAAACGTGGGGAGGATTATAAGCCTGATGAAAAGAATTCTTCCCTAATCCCGTTCGTCCCACCATATGTTAGAAAAACGGGTAGTAATGCAACCTCGACCTCTACAACAACTGTTAAGAAGAAAGTTGAACACAGAAGTTGTTTCAGATGCAATCAAGTAGGACACCTTATTGCTGATTGTCCTCTAAACCAGAGAAAATTTAGAGGTATGAGGCCTCCGAAAACTGAGAATAAAAGGAATTTTAATTATAATAAGGGTAAGATTGCGAACTCATCAAATTTCAGATATTGGACTAATCCAAGATTTCAAAGAAATCGGTCTCAGTTTTTCCCAGTTAACAACTAAACCAACAATTATAACTCAGTTAATTCACTAAGGTTTGGATGGCCTCATAGTCAATCCTCGAGAAGGTTTTCTTTCAGAACTTACAGAAATCATTCTCAAACTGACTTTGGGCAACCAAAGTGCAGATTTAATCGACCCAAGACCAGTAGGTCTTGGGTCCCCAGATTTTAATCTTTTTCTCTAATTGTGCAAGAACAGTCGAACAGGGCTGTAAACAATCTGTGGGTTGTGGATAGTGGCTGTTCCAGGCACATGACTGGTAACAAGAATTTGTTACGTGATTGGAAACCTGTTCAAGGTGGTAGGGTTAGTTTTGCTGGAGAGAGTGGAGGTAGAATCAGTGGTATTGGAACTGTGACGAATGGAAAAAATCTCACATGAAAGGAGTGAAGAGAATATTGCGGTATCTCAAAGGCAAGCCTAAGTTGGGGTTGTGTTACACGAAAGGGGGAGAATTGGATTTGGTAGCTTACACAGATTCTGACTATGGAGGTTGCAATCAGAACAGGAAGTAAACAACCGGTGGATGTCAGTTTCTGGGAGGAAGATTGGTGTCGTGGCAGTGCAAAAAGCAGACCTCAGTAGCCATTTCCACCTGCGAAGCAGAGTACATGGCAGCATCGAACTGCTGCTCCCAGGTTCTTTGGATACAACAGCAATTGCGCGATTACGGTCTGAATTTCATTTAAACCCCTACTTGCATTGATAACACTGCTGCAATCTCAGTAACTAATAATCCCGTCAAACACAGCAAAACTAAACATATTGACATTCGTCATCATTTTATACGGGATTGTGCTGAGAAGAAATTAATTGTGCTAGAAAAGGTTGATTCGTTGGATAATTTCGCCGATCTTTTTACTAAAGCGTTTGACCGATCCCGAGTAACCTTGTTTTCCATTTTTTCCTAAAAAAAAACATCACTATCGCTTAGAATTATGTCGGTTTCTTCAGTTTGAAGGACACATCTTCGGATATGTTTGGTCCTTACTTCTACTAGTAGATTATGAGGATAGCCATTAACCAGATGACTGAAAGTGACCGGGGCGGTTTATGATGGGTTTTTATTCTTTCGCTGAAAAATAGTCGTTCATACTTAGTTAGAAGGACACATACTCGTATGTGGTCGGTCCAGCTGATCCATTGGATCTTCAGGATAGCCGTTTACCTGAAGACTTTGACTTGATCGGGGCGATAGAATTTAACATTTTTTAAGGAAGATGATATAATTTTTCAAGTGTATAACTTCGTAAGAAGTTTCAATACAATGTTTAAAAGAAAATTGATCCAACCATGGAAAGTGATAGAAAAACTAATTCTGTGTGCTTAACTGGTGAAGTTATTAGGCCTAAAAGACTCTAGAACAACCATTGTAAGTTATGGTAGCTTTATATGGTGCGTAAAAGTAGAAGTGATACAAATTAAATCTCCTCGATTTAATGCGGAGAATCATTCTGAGTTGTGCATGTCTCCATATACATCTTTACGAATGATAGGCAGAAAAGTGATTATCCAGTCATACACGAGCGCGTGAGTGTTCTGATTCCCGAGAAGATAGTGTCAAGTACATGCAGTGATCCAGATTCGGGACTTGCAGTTGTCTAAAAGATCAAGCTGTGTTAATGTCTTTATTAAAAAAAAATTATTATTAAATATATATCTGTGTTGTTAAGCCTTCTGAAGCTTATGTTGTTTCAAATATCAATCAAGAGGCAAGAAAGAGACCGGGAAGAAGACTCTAAAGATCGATATGTACTTACTGTTTAATCAGACACTACGGGTCGAAGTCAACTCGGGGTGACTTGGGGAAAGCCAAATACGCTTTGAGAATAGATAGGAGGCATCACAATCTCTCATGTGATGTCCATCTAAATTTTGAGCTTAATTGAACCTAATCCGTATCACAGAAGCGATGAAAACCATACTAAGTTTTATACCTGCTTACAACCTGTTTCTTTATGTCACAATACCACTGAACATGGATCTATGTGACAGTCACTTAATTAGTATGATTCCTGTTCGGATCTTTTCTAAAACATGCTGGTCCCCGTCTAGACTGAAATTTGATCCCGTTTATTTAATTACTAAAATTTTCTTTGCATATTTTGTTTTGTGGTTAAAACTTGGTTACTTGGTTCTTTGATCGTAAAGTTTAAATCTTTAGCGGAGAATTTTAAAAGACAGTTGCACTTTGATCAAATTTATAAGGTCCTGTTTTGTAAATTAAGTTAGGCGAACTTGTGTTAAGGTAAAGAGGCGAAGTTGTCCATGCTTGATGTTAAGTGAAAGAAAATGAAAAATCACAAGTACTCCCGAGCACACTTTTGCTCCCGAGCATGCTTGGTGTTAAGTGAAAGAAAATGAAAAATCACAAGTACTCCCGAGCACACCTTTGCTCCCGAGCACACTTTTGCTCCCGAGTATGCTTGGTGTTAAGTGAAAGAAAATGAAAAATCACAAGTACTCCCGAGCACACCCTTGCTACCGAGCACACTTTTGCTCCCGAGCACACTTTTGCTCCCGAGCATACTTGGTGTTAAGTGAAAGAAAATGAAAAATCACAAGTACTCCCTAGCACACCCTTGCTACAGAGCACACTTTTGCTCCCGAGCACACTTTTGCTCCCGAGCATGCTTGGTGTTAAGTAAAAGAAAATGAAAAAGCACTAAGTAATCCGAGCACACTTTGTTTCCGAGCACTAAGTAATCCGAGTAGACTTTACTTCCGAGCACACTTTGTGCTAGTTGAAAATTGAAAAATCACAAGTGTTTTGATTTCCGGGTACACTTTATGCTAGTTAAAAATTGAAAAATACAAGTGTTTTGCTTTCCGAGTAGACTTTACTTCCGAGCACACTTTGTGCTAGTTGAAAATTGAAAAATCACAAGTGTTTTGATTTCCGGGTACACTTTGTGCTAGGAAAGTGCTTCCGGGTACACTTTGTGCTAGTTAATAATTGAAAAATACAAGTGTTTTGCTTTCCGAGTAGAGTTTACTTCCAAGCACACTTTGTTTTCTGAGCACACTTTGTTTTCCGAGCACACTTTGCTTCCGAGTACACTTTAGGCGAACTTGTAAAGAGGCGAAGTTGACCATGGTTGACCTTGAGCTAAGTTAATGATAATCTGTTGACCAGCGAAGTTGTCACAGGGGCGAAGTTCAGGTTAACTTCGCCCTTGCATTTTCAATCTTATATAAGGGTCAACTTGGTCAAACCCTCGGCGAACTTATATACACTCCTAATCCTCGGCGTACTTAATCCTTGAATCCGTATTATCTGTTTCCAATCCGTGTTAAAGGTGTGTAGGCTCGGTATTACATGTAATTCATACTAATGGTGATAATCAAGGGCCGTGGTGATTCGATGTGTGACATTGTTTATGCTAACTTTTAAACAATTGATAAACCAATCTGTTTCTAAGGTGTTCGTAACTCAGTAAATCGTCTAGATCTCCATAGTAACATCTTTTCTTGTTTTCAATCACAAATTTACCAAACAACCCAGGATTGGACCTCTAAACTCGCTGTTTCAGATTTAGGCGAAGTTAGGCTTAGGCGAAGTTGTTCTCAACTTCGCCTTATGCATAACTTCACCTGCTCATGTTTAATTGATTAATTTGCCTGGTTGTTCTCAGGCGAAGTTAGGGTTAAGGCGAAGTTGCACTCAACTTCGCCATATGGTTAACTTCGCATGCACATAAGATGTTATCATAACTTCGCTCATGCTAACAGGCGAAGTTATGATCTGCTTTGTCGATGTTCTAACTTAGACCGTTTGTTGTGCAGATATGGCTGCTGTAGCAGGAGTTGGTGGTGCTGGTGGTGACGAAGGTGGTGACAACAATCGACAGTTCTTTCCGGGTCACAACATGTACATTACTTTAGATCCGGATGCTAGTGGTATCGACGATTATCGCGAGATCATCTCCTTCCTAGTTCGCTCACGTATTTTTTACGCTATTACTACAACTCTCCCCATTTCTCTACCGAATATTGAAGATTTCTGGCAAACGGTAGAATATGACTGTTGAGTTGAGCCTCCGGTTATGCACGCCACAGTGAACAATCAGGAGGTGCAGTTCTCAGCAGATCAGATCAGAGTCGCTTTGCAGTTCAGGACTGAAACTAGAGATGATCCTACAGATTTTTCAGCTCCATTCAGAGATGGTGCATTTTTACGTATGGGCTATTCGGTTCCTTTGGGTGACACTCAAAGGCGAAAGGGATTCTTGTTGGATCAGTGGCGTTTTCTGATGTACGTGATGATTGTGTGCATGTCGGGTCGTAAAGCTGGTACTGATGGTATGGGGGCAACAATGCGGTCTGCTATGACAGCCCTGACTTACAACAAGCCCTACAGCTTCAGTCAGATGGTGTTTTATGAAATCGATCGTCAGAGACGCGCGGTCGCTCGTGAAAGATTTTTAATGTACCCCAGATTCTTACAGATGATTTTGAATCATGTAGCACATACGCTACCTCAACGACGTCCCATCCGTTATGTTGAAAGTGTAAGTAAGAGGATCTTTGCGCAATGTAGGTCGTCAAGCGCACGTAGCAAACCAGAGCTTCGTCCGCGGCACACTCCATTGTTTGGTTATTTGGTGAACCCTGCCTATATTGCTCCTCGTGGAGATGAATTTCGGGACCCGACACCTCAACAGGCTGATGTTCCTCAACCACCACCGGTGGTACAGCAAGCTTTGCCTGCTGAGCCTGTTGCAGCTCCAGAGGAACAGGTAGATCTTGAAGCTGCTTTTGGTGGCAAGGGTTCTTTGATATGGAGCAGATTGATCCAGCTGCAGAGGTTCAAGCACCAGAAGCTGAGGCATCTGGTTTGAATGTTTCGATGGTAGCTACATCTGTAGCACATTCTGAGAGAACCGACTCTGACTCCTCCGCTGACGATATCGCAGAAGCACGACAGATTCTGGTCACACAAGAAAGAATACATGGTAAGAGAAAGAAAGACTCAGATGACAGCGAATCTAACTTCGAGGAGGAGTTAGACCGGTTGATACGTCGATCAAAGAAGGCCAGAACTGGTGAGGGTTCGGGAGCTGGTGAAAGCTCAAGGGTGGTTCGTTTCTCTCCACCCTCGTTATCTGGTATGACCATGGTTCCAGCTTCGATGACTGTAACAGTACCGATCACCTCCAGTGTTCCCGTGGTGACATCATCATCATTTGGTATTCCACCAACCACGTTTCAGTTTTCGGCTCCAGAGATAGTTTCCTTGCCACCTCCTACTGTTACTCCATCGGAGGTTGTTGCAAGATTTATTGAGTCGACATTGGTTGCTATACGGGGTTATCTGTCACAATACCACCCGCGGTTACTTTTCAGACTACTTCTGACACTCCAGTTAGTTTGGGAATACCTCCACCTTATGCTCAAGACATTTCTCACATGCGGTTCGATTTTGATGCTACCTTGTCTGATTTTGAAAGGATAGCGGCTCTTGAAAGGGCGGTGGCTGAACAGTCAAGAATCAATCTAATCCAGACTCAAGCTATCCAGCGCCTTGTTGCAGAAAATCAGATCCAATCGTCCCTCCTCATTGAGCACGGTAAAGTTTTTGATGTTTTAAAACAGTTCTTAGCATCTCAGGGGTGACGAGCTGCAAGGGCGATGAGTTGAGAACAAAGAAAAGTCATGACAGAGATGATGATCCCAAGCATCGAAAGGTGCAGGTGGTGAGTTGCCAAGAACTGAACAAACTCTTGGGACTTCCACATCTCAGGGGGAGTCAACAGGTGGATCAGGTGGTGAAGATGTTGTGGTTGTGGATGATGAGGAGATGTTGGATGATGATGTTGTGGGTGATGACGATGTGTTATCTGTTGAAGAGATTGAAAAGATAGGTGAACAGATTGTGATCGATAGTGAGATTGAAGAGGGAGAGATTGTGGATGACAGTGTAGAACATGATATTCCAGACGTTGATAAGGCAAATGTGAGTCAAGATATGGATGTGTTAGATGAGTCTGATTGGGAAGAGCAGCCGAGATGGAAAGAAGGCTACACTCAGTGGTTTGTAAAGACAAAGAAGCCAGCGGTTCCAACCATGTTCAAGAAGAGTTACAATATCAAAGGGTATGCTGAGTCGAAGAAGGGTATTATATGCTGGTTGTATGATGAGCAGTTGAGATTATTTGTGATTACACGCTTTGATGGGATTCAGTACTTTAAGAGGATGTTGAGATCTCTGAATACCTTGCCTGAGTGTGAGGTGAAGGATTTGGCTAAATTGGGGTTGATTAATAGAAGTGATGATAATATGGCCAGAATTATTGGGAAGATTGTGTGGTAAGAAAGTGTGAAAGAGAAAAAGTTTGAATTTTAAAGCCACAGAAAGGGAAGCTAGTTGAAGATAAGGAAAGAGGAATGCGAGCTGATGGCAAACCTTGGATGGTGATGAAATATAAGCCGGTTCGGTGTTTAAAAGAAGTGCCGATGAAGATAATGCCCAAGGATGTTTTAAAGAATCTAAAGTGGTGGTATGTTGATAGCCAAACAGCTGAAGCGGTTATGGAAGATGAAGATGAACAAGAAGTTCTGAGAGTGTATGATCCCATGCACTTGGTAAACTTGTCTCAAGCTGACTTGTAGGTGCTGAACGATAAGAATATATTCTATATTCCTGCATGGAAAGATGAAGCCAAGAAGTACCAGAGGGTAGTCTCTGTTTGTGTCAGACAGGGTGTTCATGCTTGAAGACGAGTGACACGAGACTTTTGGGATTACAAGACACGTGAATAAAGATAGAGATATGAAGCTACTGCCAAGGGGGAGTCTGTTGGTGCATAATGTCAGTAGTTCAGTATCTAGTGTTTTGGATGTGTCTGTAATCGTGTTAGATTGGTTGTTTTGGTTTTAGATATGGTGTCACACAAGTTCGCCTGATGTATGCGAACTTGTAGACAAGCGAAGTTAAGACATCTTCGCCTAGTATGTTAGGCGAAGTTGTCGAGGCCTATATATGCCTAGCTTCGGCTTGTTTTGTTTAAGGTTTAGAGAGACAGAACGTTTTTGTGATTAGAGATCACGTGTTGAAGTGTTGCAATACAACGTGTTTATTAGTATTGTAACGTGTGTTTGTGTATCGTCTCAACGTATTATATATCTTACGCTCGTATCGTATTACGTGGGGATTCCGCACCCTCGTGTTACGAGATACTCTTGCGTAGATCCGGCAGGGAACCTACACATACATTAATTAAAAAATCAAATCTTACAAGTTAACTAAACTAGTTATCTACTTAAGACTTTATATCCTCAATGCGAGTAAACTAGATTTCGGGTGTGAATTGCTACAAGGCTAGGTAAAAATCCTTAGCCCTATACTTCTTGTATAAATCTCGATAATTCTTCATCCTTTTATGATTTTCTTTATTATTCATTTCGTCTTCCAGTATTGAAGTCACTTATACGAGCATAAAAATATGAAAGCATTTAAATTGTCCAACATTTTCATTTGTAAAACGTTATAATTGCAAGTAACTATGTGTAGAAAATATATATAGTTTTAGACATATTAGTAATATAACTTAACTCTTTATAGCATGTAAATTTTCTATACTAAGAACGTTTCTAAGCTACCAAATACCACTTTTGGCTCAAAGCTGGATTTCACTGTACGAGCACATACCCCAAACATAATCTTTTATAGCTGGAATCTAGAGTATGAGACACTACTTACGAAGATTGTCTGATACAAAATTCAACAACTTGAACCAATAAAATTTAGTTTCTGAAGTGAAGCAATAAAATTTAGTGATTTTTCTCTTCCTTCTACCTTAACTACACAAAAGTTTGGGGGCTCCCTAGTGACCCAACAACCCCACTAAATGTTTCCATTTATACACACATACACATATGATCCTTGAGGTAAATGATAATTTAACCCATCATAATTTTGATTATTTTATCGTTTTGTACACTAGTTAATAATTTTAAGTATAACTCCACGTCTTGACTTCTACTGATCTTATATTAAAACGCCAATAAACAATACAATGAAGTTTTGGAATATTACAAATCTTCAAATATGTTTATGATTAGTGAATGTGTACAACAAGGGATTATACGACATTCTTGAAACTTCAAGGATTATATGTGAAAAGTAGTGAAACTAAATGACCAAATTATAGCTAATGCTCTTTATCTAGTCAGTGACGGTGGAGTTTACTTTATGCCAATTCTATAAAACAAATAAATAAGGCCCATGGCCCACAAATCGACATGTGTTGAGAGACGAGAAATACAATGACACGATTCCAAGGTTTGATATATTTACCAGTGTAAATTAAATCAAGATCTTCTAACATAGTCAAAACTTTCTTTTGACTCTCAGATATTCGTGTGAAGAATATAAAAAAAGTTCAATTAAATTATCAATTTAGTTCAACGCTATATCAAACATAATTAATGCGTTTAATTTCATTTCTTTTATACATTTATAAATATAAGTTAATCATATATTAAGTTATGAATCAAATATATATTTCATCCATTTATAATAAGATACCTTATATCAAACTCAAATTTCTTTTTTGCTGGTCGTCATTTTTTTCTTAAAAAGACAAAACTATTTTCTTCCTTCAAATTAATCATCAATAGGTGTAATAATTGGTGAAATTTCCAGCTTTTAATTCGTAAGTAGTCTTCGTAATCTTTTGATTGAATTTAATACCATGTGTGCAATTATTTATCAATATATTAGTGCTTTCACATATGATACATATAATACATCATAATATTTATAATCATCTGTAGTTGGTGATGATCACCTTTTATGTGACATGTGTGAATTATGCTTAATTTTCTCACTTACGTGCGTAATCATAAATGTAACATGTTGAGCCGGGGATTCCTAGATAATCACTTTTATTAACTTGTAAAATTTTAAAATTCGGATAAAATTTTTAAAATCATTTTTGAAATTCAGATTTATTAACGGATGTATAATTAGAAAAAATAATGTAAAATGTGGGACTCATGGAAAGAATATTCTAAGATGAAATTATTATCGGGTAACTACAAAATTGTTAGATAGTTAAAATTCTATTTTCCTTGAAATAAAAGTTAAAATATATGTAATGTATCAATGAATAACCAAATAACTAATGTCATGTAGCAAACATATTTGATCGATACATAGTATCAAAGGATATTACATCAACTGTAAAAACAATTTTTCAAAACATCTTCATCGGCCCAGAACAATCTCTTTAAGTACTATTGAAACCTGTATGGTATTTACATTGGGCAATGACTCTTTTTTCTTCATAAGACGATGAATCTCAACACGATACTACCCTATTAATAAATTGATATTATTTCGGGTTTAAAGTTGTAGTCTAATTTTATCAAGACTGTCACACCCCAGCCTACGACAAAAATGGAGGGACGTGAGTTGATTGCTCATCGTTCTCAAGGTACTATCATGAAATATTTGAAGTGATAATATCTATTAATCAAATTCAAATGATCCAACAAAATTCAGATAAGCAAAATACATAATTCCATAGATAAAAAAATAAGACAAAAATCTAAATTTAAATCTTGTATCTTCTCTCTAGCATGCAACCCTAAGTTTCTTCAAAAAGATCCTGAACAATCAAATCATTCAATGACTTGCATATGCGTTAAAAATACAATAATTTTGTCAACACTAGGTTGAATGAGTAAAACACCAGATGTTGTGAATATATAATAATAAATAAAAGAGCAAATTGTGTCGTGTGAGATAAACAATTTAACCAAATGAACAAGTAAATATGTTGTCGGTAAGCTCGATACCAGATGAACTGTAAGATGGATAACACGATGGGCATATGATCATACTAGTCTGAGAATATGTTGGACCTCTTCGAAATGTATTCAAGTAAAGCATATAAGCATATAACACGTGAGGCACAAATTGTTAAACACACAAGACTAACAGTTGCAAGTTGACTAATATAAGTATTAAAATATCTACGAACGCATGCGTCCCCAAAACTGTAAAAATGATTAAAAAATACGGGAGTGAGATACTCACCCTATCATACGAGCAAACAATTAAAATAATAAGAATGAAGACGGCGATTCACACGTTGACGGTAAAGCGTGTTAGGGCACATATTTTAAGCTGAGGATACTTTATCCTTGTGTAACATTTGGATCATTTATCCTTGAGATATGTTCCAGGTTGCGTAGGATCAAGGATCCTCGGTATTTGTTGTTACTAATGATTGTTTCTCATGTGTAGGTTTATAATTAACAGGTCTGACGGCTAGAAGACCTAGTCCACCTATTTTTACATTATGGAGATCATTCAGCACGTGGTCAAAAGACTTGGACGTGGCTAGTGGGAGAGTGGCGCAAAGATAGGACTATTAGTTAGCTTTTATTTTTTGTATAATAACGAGCTTATGATCAGTTAGGTGACACACTGGACACTTCACGTTCGTTAGCAGTACTCAGATATCTTTTGAGCAATATACACACACACATAGCAATTATTGCATTACTGATCATAATCTCCAAACCTTATAACACCCTTTTTTGATTAATAAAGAGGTGAGATTGTTTGCAATCGTTTCATAAGAATTATTATCATTCAAGCACTAAACCTCACTTTACAAATTTAGTTACATTATCCTTAATCGATTTTTGACCGAAATAATTTGGCGCCCACCGTGGGCCCATTGGTGCTTCAATCTTGAATATTTCCTATCAATTTTCAACATTTTCTACCTACATCACTATCAATGACCTCTCAACAAACATATGCTTCAACCACCATGCCTTCATTGGTTTCTCTCTCATCAAGAACTTCACTGCCAATGACTCCTCCACTCGTTGGGGCACTAAAGACCACCGCTTCTGGAAACAAGACACAGACTCCATTCCTCCAGAGCTCAAAGACCACTGCTGCCACTCCTGTGGTAAATTTTAACAATGATGTTTCTGCTATGTTTTCGCAGGTTAACGCGTATATGGAGCAGCATAGAAGGACTAACCAAAATATCCTATGTGAGATAGAGGATCCAAGAAGGCTAAGAGGCCAGTGGAGGATCAGACTCCCCTGATGCCTAGGATGCTGGATTTCATTAGTCCAGGATATGTGGCTCAATTTGCGCAAAGATCATCTATCCTTCAACCCGGGTCCATGGGTCAACAAGCTCCAGGATCCTCGTTCCTCCAGCAAGGATCATCCATTCTTCAACCAGGGTCCATGGGTTAACAAGCTCCAGGATCCTCGTTCCTCCAGCAAGGATCATCCATCCTTCAACCAGGATCCATGGGTCAATAAACTCACGGATCCTCTTTCCTACAGCAAAGATCATCCTTCCTTCAGCCAGGATCTTCCGGATTATATCACCAAGGATTCTTCACCTTCCAACCTCAAGGATCCTTCATGCAGAATCAAGGATCCTTGGGACTTCAACATCAAAGATCATCAGAGGTCCATGAAGGAGACATCATCCCCATGCAGACCATTGCCTCTAGTGGACCAACTACCATAGCATATGCTTCTTATCTTGGCTACTCTTCTAGGATGCCAATGTTTAGTCAACAAAGAGGTAACCTGTACAATCATATATCCTTAGACACTAACCTCGGTTCCATGAAGGATACATGTATCAATCAGGCTATGGCCAAGGAACTTCAGAAACTGAATGACATGATATGAAGCGTTACAGGAGTGGTTCGACCCATTCCTGAAATCCCAGAAGGAAGCCACAAGCTATCGAGGTTTGCTCCACCAATATGTGATGTTGAAATCCCGAAGAGCTTCCAAACCCCCAACATGAAGGTGTACGGTGGCTCAACTGATCCAGAAGAGCATGTGGCTCAGTACAGGGAGAGAATGGAAATCAATCCCATTCCTAAAAGGCTTAAGGAGGCCTCCCTATGCAACGACTTCAGATCCACGTTGACAGGACCCACACTCAAATGGCTGCTAATTCTTCCTTCCTACTCTATTACTTATTTTTCACACTTAGTTAATTTATTCAATAGCCAATTTTCTTGTAGTAGAAAATTCAAAAAATTAACTAGTGATTTATTTAGAGTTATCCAACTTCGTGATGAATCCCTAAGGGATTTTGTTACAAAGTTTGGAAGGGAAGCCCTAGAGATCCCTAATATTGATATGGCTACGGATGTTGAGGCATTCAAGATGGGGTTACATTAGAGCTCCCTATTTTATGATGATCTTGTTATGACCCCATGTAGGACATTAGATGAAGTCAGAAACAGGGCACTCAAGTTTATATGGCTAGAGGATGATATGAGGATCCAAGAACTATTGGGAACTCTAAAAAAACAGGAGTCACTTGACAAGAAACAAGGATCATCATTCAGAAACAACAACTCCAAGCCTTATTCAAAGTTCAACAACCAAAATGTCCGAGCGGTCGAAGAAGAGGATGAAGATGTTGAAGATTATCCAAGTATTTCCGAGTATTGCTTCTCTCTTGATACCCATGGATTAATTTGTGATATGAAAGATCTTGGAGAAAAATCAAGGTGGCCTCGGGAAATTGAGAAGTCAACGTCCTTCAAGGATAAATCCAAGTGGTGTGCATTCCATGAAGATTTTGGCCATTTGACTGATGACTGCATCGGTCTAGGAAGGAAAATTGGGTATCTTCTAAGAAAAGGTCACTTCAAGGAGCTCCTAGGAAGAAAGAAGTCAAGGATCCAGGATCCTGAAGATGTCCCACAAAAAGCAGCTCCGCTCCCACTTAATGCACAAGTCATCAGTTTCATCTCCAGTGGTTCGGATATATGTAGAACCTCCTTTTGCTCGGTCAAGAGGCATGCTAAGGAAACTAAGTTGGAATACGAAGAACGACCTGTCATATCCACTACCCTAACCAATGACAAGAGAATCTTCTTCGATGAAGAAGATAAAACAAGCATCTAGGGTTGTCATCACGATGGTTTGATTATAATTCTATTTACTGCTAATCATTATGTGTGCAGGATCCTAGTTGATGGAGGAAGTTCGGTTAACATCATTCAATATGATGTGCTCAAAAATATGAATATCCCATATTCAGAAATCGTTCCCCGATCATCCGTACTCGTTGGTTTCAGTGGTGATACTAAGAAAACAATGGGGGACATCAAGCTTCCTATGTACATTGAGGTAGTAAACTCTTACCAATAATTTTGTGTTATCTATAATTTTTCTTGTTGCAATGTAATTCTTGGCAGGCTATGGCTACACAGAATGAAAGTTGTAGCATCTACTTATCACAAGTTTATCAAACTACCAACTCCTTGGGGGGGGGGGGGTAGTGAGAATATACGATGACCAAGTGGAAGCTAAGAACTACAATTACTTGTCCATGAAACCGGTAGCTAAGCAAATAGTAGCATAGCAACTACGGCAACATCCTTGGAACGTGCTGGATCCTAGAGAACAAGACATGAAAGAAGTATCCTTGAACCCCGAGGATCCTGACGTAAAGGTTTTCCTAGGATCCAATATACCTACTAATATTGAAGAGGATCTAGTATCCTTCCTCAAGCAACGGAAATCCGCATCTGCCTTCAAGTACTCCGACATGACATGTATATCAAAAGAGGTAATTACTCATAAACTAGGCCTTGATAATTCTGTCAAACCCATTCACCAAAAGCGAAGAAAGTTCGCTCCTAAGAGGAATGCTATCATACAAGAAGAAGTTGAAAAACTTCTTAAGGCCGGTATGATTAGAGATGTTAAGTATCCTCGATGGTTGGCTAATGTTGTGGTTGTTTCAAAAAAGAATGGAAAATGGAGGGTATGTGTCGATTTCACCGATTTAAATAAGGCATGTCCCAAGGATCATTTCCCATTACCACACATTGACTCCATGGTGGATGCAACAGTAGGACATGAGATGCTTACTTTTATGGATTCTTCCTCTGGATTTCAACAAATTCAGATGGAACCATCTGATCAGGAAGATACAACATTCATGACTCCTACTGGAATATATTGCTATATGACTCCTACTGGAATATATTGCTATATTGCCATGCCTTTTGGACTAAGAAATCCAGGTGCTACCTATCAACGCTTAGTCAACATGATGCTTAAAGATCAAATAGGGAAGACCATTGAAGTATATATAGACGACATGTTAGTCAAATCCAAGAAGGCTGAAGATCCTCTTAAAGACTTGGAAATAGCCTTCAACAGCCTCGACCAGTATATCATGAAACTCAATCCATCTAAATGCCATTTTGGTGTTAAAGCGGGAAAGTTCCTTGGTTATATGGTCACTAAGAGGGGCATAGAAGCTAGCCTGGAACAAATAAAGGCCATCATCAACTTGAAGTCACCCGCGAATGCAAAAGACGTGCAAAGGTTGATCGACAGGATTGCAGCCTTGAATAGGTTCATCTCCCGATCTTCAGAGAAGTGTAAGGATTTCTATGATATCCTTAGAAAGAATAAAAAGTTCGAGTGGACAGAGAAACATGAGGCTGCACTAAAAGCCTTGAAGGATTACTTATCCTCAGCACCAACATTAATGAAGCCAACAGATGGGGAGCCTCTATCTTTGTACCTAGCCGTCTCGGGTAATGTTGTAAGTGATGTCCTTGGAAAGGATCATGAAGGGGAACACCATCCTTTTTATTATATAAGTAAAAGTCTTCTAGACATTGAAACCAGGTACTCTCATTTAGAAAAATTAATTGTTGCATTAATTATGGCTTCTACTAAGTTAAGACATTACTTTGAAACTCATACTATAATTGTGAAAACTAACTATCCTATCAAGAATGTTAGAAAACCAGAGATGTCAGGTAGGATGACTAAGTGGGTTGTAAAGGTGAGTGCATACGATATCCAATACGAGCCAATGACTGCTATAAAGTCTCAAGCACTAGCTGACTTTATAGCTGATTTCAGTACTAATTTACAAAAGGAAGCCGACTTGGAGGTCCAGAAATTGGAGGAAATCAAGGATCCTTGGATCTTATTCACTGATGGAGAATCCAACCGTAGAGGAACGGGATTAGACATTCTATTGAAATAGTCATAGGGGGACATAATACCCCAGTCTATAGCCTGTGAGTTTCAAGCCACAAATAATGAAACGGAATACGAAGCTTTAATTGCAGGTTTTCAACTAGCTAAACACATGAGGATTAGGTATCTTCAGGTGTATATAGTTTCGTTATTAATTGCTAACCACATTAATGGCTCATATGTTGTTAAAGGATAAAAACTAACTAAAATATCTAGACATTATGAAAGAACTGTCAAAGTTCTTCAATTATTTTAGTATTATACAGGTACCAAGGGAAGAGAATACTGGAGCAGACGCCTTAGCAAATCTAGCATCATCTTTGAAGGTCCCGGAAGCTAAGAAAATCCCGATCATCCATATACAAGAAGTTATGGAGATAACAACTAACAAATAGATTGTGCTTTGGGATCCATTATCCTCAAATAATTAAGGATCCCGATCAAGAAATTCATTCAAGACGGAGAGATCCCCGCCACAGAAAATCCTAAAACCTTCAAACTTAAGGTATCACAATACATTTTATTACATGATATTATGTACAGAAAATCTCTTGCATGTCCATATTTGAGGTGTATTGAGGAACCTGAAATCCAAGAGGTGCTCAAATACTTTCACGAAGGTGATTGTGGTAATCACACTGGAGGCAGAGCCCTATTCTCTAGGATTCTAAGAGCAAGGTACTTCTGGCCAACCATGAAGAAAGATGCCATGGAGTATTCAAAGAAGTGTGATGCTTGTCAAAGACACGGCAACATTCTGCACCAACCAGCGGAACCTATCTATCATATAGGGGAGGAATATTTGAGAACTTGATGAGTTGTAGGATCTTTAAGAACTCATTTTGTACCACACATTTAATTAAATGAGTTAGAATATGTTGCTGAGGTTAAATTTGATTAAAAAATGAATCAGGAGAGAGAATAAGTATTTTTGTTGATTACACAAGTTTAAACTTTAGTTACACATGTGTAAAAAGTCGATTCGGTGGTAATTTTTTGTACATTACTTACATTTACGTATTACACATGTGTAAAAAAAATTCAAAAAAAAAAAATTGTTACGTTGAGTTCTTTCGAGTTCTTAAAACTCAAAGCGGTTCTCAAAAGAAATCAATCCCTATCCTATATCCTCATCATGGCCTTTCATGAAGTGGGGCATGGATATTGTGCGTAAGCTACCTAAAGATCCAGTAGGAAAAGTGTTCATTCTTGCCATGACTTATTACTTCTCAAAATGGATAGAAACAGAAGCTTTTGTACAAGTCCGCGAAAAAGAGGTGATATCCTTCATTAAAAGAAACATTATTATTAGATTTGGTATTCCTTCAAAAATTATTTGTGACAATGGTCACCAGTTTATTGGGAAAAGAACCACTAACGTTTGTGACAGTTGGGGCATCAAGATGATCACTTCTACACCAGTTCACCCTCAAACCAATGGTCAAGCAGAATCAAGCAACAAGATTATCATCAACAACTTGAAGAAGAAACTAGGATCCAAGAAATGAAAGTGGGCTGAGGAACTTCCTTATGTCCTTTGGGCTGATAGAACAACACCAAAGAATGCAATAGGTCAAACACCATTCTCAATGGTGTTTGGATCAGAAGCTGTAATCCCTACAAAAATGGTGGTTCCTACTGCTAGAACAAGCATCCGTGATCCTCAGGCCAACAATGAAATTCTTCTCCAAGATATAGATACTGTCGATGAACTCAGAGATTTAGCTAAGATCGGAATGACAACATATCAACAAAGGGTAACTGAGGCATACAACAAGAACATCAGGATTCAAAGACTTCAAGAAGGAGATTTAGTCTTAAGTAAAGCTTTCCAAAATACAACGAATCCCGCAGATGGAAAGCTAGCACCTAAGTGGGAAGGCCCCTACTTGATCGAATCAGAAACAGGAAATGGGGCATATCATTTACTTACCGTGGAAGGTGATCGATTACCAAGGGCATGGAATGCCATCCATATTAAGAAATACTTTGTCTAGCCAGGATCATGGATCCTTAAAGGATCAAGGATCCTCAAGTTGGTAAAATTTTATCCTATCCTTTATTCATTTCAGATTTACAATATTAACTAAAGGATAATATATTCTCAACAATTATCTTTTCCAAGTGCTTTAAGTGACAATGCAGATTTCAATAAGAGATTCAACAGTTAAGAGGTCGGCCACCTCTCCCTCACACTCAAGGCACATTGCTATTTCCCTTGGCCTAACCCACGATTAAGGTGTGACCCCCGATGGTCATATCTTCCAAGGTTTAAAGTTTTTCAACTTTCTTACGAATTAGAGTTTCTACACTCTCGCCTGTAGCGCACGTTATCCAAAGTATAGTTCGGGGCAGTGGGACCAGTACACGTTACTGGCTGAAAATTTCATTGCTTTCGGCTATATGGAGGATCTTATTAATTATGGTAGATGTACCATACCTAAGGTTTTGGCGTTTTCATGTCACTCAAGTTTGGGCTAAATCCCAGTTCGGGCGAGTCCCCAGCTAACATCCGTATCTTTGGGCCAGTCCCCAGTTTGGGCTTGTCCCCAGTTGCACGGGCTTGTCCCCAGTTTATTTTTGGGCTTGTCCCCAGTTTGTTGGGTTTAATCCTAGTTAATATGATAAGTAATATGCATCAGGTATCCTAAGTTAAACTACAATGATCATGGAGATATCAACACTTGTGGTAAGTTATGTCTAATCAGAACTTATGTTATGATCTCTACCTATCAATTTATATTTAATCTGTTTTATTCTTTATAAATTTATAGATGTAAGGATCCAAGATTCTTAATATGTTTTTCAAGGATAAGTTACTCTTAGAACTTTTCTCAAAACTTTTAATAAAACTAAGAATATAACAAATATGCTTTCAGAATAATAAACAACACGCGAAGTAGTCAAAAGTTTTAAGTTATTATTATTAACAAGTCACCTGGACTTACCAAAATCCTTAACCCAGATTTCACCATGCAAAAGATGGACCATCCACCCGGGTTAAGCAGGTGTTACTAATTGTTCATAAAGTGCAGGGAAAATAAAGATAGGGGCATCAAAGGCTTCATCCCCACGAAAGGAGGATCCATCCACCTTTGTCACCCCTTTATATTGTCTTAGGATCAATGAATCAGGTATCCTAAGTTAAACTACAATGATCATGGAGATATCAACACTTGTGGTAAGTTATGTCTAATCAGAACTTATGTTATGATCTCTACCTATCAATTTATATTTAATCTGTTTTATTCTTTATAAATTTATAGATGTAAGGATCCAAGATTCTTAATATGTTTTTCAAGGATAAGTTACTCTTAGAACTACTTAGCTATTGTTTATTACAGACTAGAATCAAATATCCATAAAAACACCGATAAAACAAATAAAAATGAGCTCAGGCCTTTTCTTTGCATCCTTCATCGCCCATTCCAGCACCTTCTTCTTCTACCATCACCTCTGCTCCTTCCTTGCTGTAACATCCTAAATTTGTAATAATAAATAAAAAGAAATCTATGGTTTAGAAACGCGTGTTAATATTAAATTAGAATAAATAAAAGAAAAGAATATGGACTTGGAATAATTAAGATGGATTAAGGGATGGGATGAGCCTTAGGTCCATGGGCTTTAAGGAGTATAAATACTCCCTTAAACCATCCTAAAACCCTAAATCCTCATTCCATCTTTCCATATTTGCCTACACACTCAAAACACACACACCCCCTTGCTATATACGACCGAGAGAGAAAGAGGGAGAAACGAGATTAACGAACATCGAACCTTAGTGGATCTTTAGTATACAAGCTAAATACAAGATTCAAGGTTCATAATCAAGCTAACCGGGACCAAAGGAACACGTAAAGGTATGTTCATCATCTTAAAGTTTATGTTTTTATGAACGATTATCCTTGAAACTTAAATGTAGAGTAGATCGGGTATAAACGAACCATAAAGTAGCAAACTTGACGTTAAAATGAACTCAACGGTTATGAACGGCTCGTTAAAGAAGTCCTAGATCTAGTTTTAAACGTTTTAAGCCTAAAGGTACAAACTTTATGATTTCCCCTGGTCAAGTCCTATCCGAAACTGACCATGGGAGCGTTTACGGGAATTGTTAATATCATATCAAAGGAGTTACGTGTTGTTAAAAACAAAAACCGTAGCTACTGCACGTTAAGTTCGCTTGCTATAAGTTCGCTTGTTGTTAAGTTCACCACATATAAAGCCTGATAACAAGTTCGCTTATATCTAAGTTTGCTTATATCCATGTTCGCTTAACTCTAAGTTCGCTTATATTGAGACCCGAATACATGGCGACACATATATGTACACATATACATACACTTGATGGTATGCATTGTAAGGACCTAGGAGATAAAATACAAGAATGTTAAAATAAAGGAAAACCATATAAATGCTAAGTAAAAGTAAGCTAATACTAGGCCATTAGATTAGATTAGATCAGACGAGTATTGATACGTGTAACTTACATACAGTTAGCCGAGCTCAATTAAAAAAGGGAATAACGATTAACGGAGAAAGAAACAAGATCCAGGTGACTTTCTAGCTCTATATCCTTGTTATATTTTCGGGGTTGTGTGCATACTTAATGTGAATGTTAATACACTTACCTTAAATGGTAAATGTATGTCCTAATGATGAATGTGATTGTTATGTTTATATTGTGAATGAACGCCTGACAGTACGTGAACGATCTTCGAATATTGCACGCATTGTTAAGGAAGGTATAATGTAGTAAGTATGATATGAATATGTGAAAGAAAGTATGTATGAATATTGAACGTATGATATTATGAAAGGTATGTATGAATGTGACAATGATAATATGCGAAGGTTAAAGGGTTGCATACCCTAATAATATATGCGAAGGTTAAAGGGTTGCATACCCCAATTATATATGCGAAGGTTACAAGGTTGCATACTCTAATAACATATGCGAAGGTTATAAGGTGTAATGCTCTTTAAAACGTAATGTATGAATATGAAAGGAAGAAAGTATGAAGGTAAGTAAGTATGTTATAAACGAAAGTATGAGTGTAAGAATTATGTTCGAAAGTATGAAATCATGAATGTGTTGTATGTCGTATGATTAACTAGAACTCACTCAACGTAGCTGACTTTTAGTATGCACGCAGGTGAGTAGAATAAGACAGCTGGCTTGAGCGAGGCACTTGGAAGACGAATAAGAGACTGGTATCTGAAGACTCAAGATGATTTATGTTTAATGTTTGGTCTAGAGAGCCAAGAAGTTTGTTTAATATAATTTATGAATTTAATATGTAACGTTTTATGAAAGTTTTAATATTCCTCAAATGTATTTATTAACTCTGGTATTTAGAACCTATGTTTATGAGTAAATCCAACGACCAAATGTAGGGCACCGGTAACGGGGCATTACAAGTTGGTATCAGATCAAAGTTCGAGAGATTTAAGCATCCTACATGCTTAGACTCGAACAGAGAATGGGATTTAAGTAAGAAAGGGAAGAAGATGCCAGTTCAAGAATACCATGTGTCACTCAAGTAAGATAATTAATGGTAAAGGCATGATTGATTAATGTATGTTAATGTTAGCTTAATTGCTAAGGAAAGGATATATGTTACAGATAGGATTAATTGATTGTTTGATTGATTAACTGTTTAAGGTAGAACAAGCACAAATAGACTCATAATGGGAAGTGCATTGGACATGGAAAATAACGTGATCAGCTAATCACAGCTGGCCACTGTTATTACATGTTAGCCTTACTATCCTTGTACTAAATAGTTCCTTGAGTGATGACGTTTGTGTTTTCGCTTTTAGAATACGATGGCTGGAGAAAGAGAGATTGTTGGAACTGGAGGTCGCACTGGACGTCGAGGTAGGCCACGTACTGTCCGACCACCTTCTGTAGAGACAACTTCCAACACAGGAGATGAAGGAAGCACAACTGGACGAAACCAAAGCAACAACAAAGGGTTTCAACTTGACCCCACAATTCAGGCAGCTATCGTTCAAGCTGTAGCCACTTCTGTGAAGAATTTGACTTCTGAAGGGTCTGCTAGAAGCCAAGAAAGAGTTGAGAAGTCGGGGGAGAAGAGTGGGAAAGATGATGAAAGAGAGAAGGAGGCCTCGAGTGTGGTTAAGTCAGTGAAGGTTGACGATAGGAAAAGAGGCTGAGGTGGGTGCAACAACAAGTCATTCAAAGGTTGCGATCCGCCCAAGCTGACAGGTTTGGGAGACGCAATCGTTACTCTCCAATGGATAACCACTATGGAAAAGGTTATCCGCATTAGCGAATGCCGTCCCGACCAAGCTGTGGGTTATGCTACCAAATCCTTCAGTGATGAAGCAATGTACTGGTGGGAGTCCATTGAGCAGAGGAAGAGTCAGGAAGAGATTAAGGCAATGAGTTGGGAGGATTTGAAAGAGCTGGTAATGAACAGGTTTTGTGTTAACACTGAAGTTGAGAGGGCGGAGATGAAGTTCCTGAACTTGAAAGAACGAAAGATGACGCACCGTGAGTATACCACAGAGTTAAACCGAATGTCTAGATTGGTGCCCGATATGGTTAACACTGAGGCTAAAAGAATAAAGTGCTATGTGAGAGGATTGCCACGGAATGTTCGCATACTAGTCAGGGCGAATAAATCTGGTACTTTTTGACTCTGCCGTCGAACTCGCGGAGATGGTTTATGAGGACCTGGCTGTGGATGATGTTGTGGTGGTAGAAGAAAAGAAAGATAAGAAATGGGTCGCTCCTGTTAAACGACCCGGTACTCAGTTATAGAACTCCAAGGATAAGAAGCAGAAAGTGTGGAAGAAGATATTGTGCAACGCGTGTGGTAAAATGCACGTTGGTGTGTGCAAGTGGGGTAAGGAATCAAATGTTTGTTATAAATGTGGAATGGTGCATGGAGGAGAGTGCATAGTAGGGTCAAACACCTGTTATAAGTGCCGAAAGGTGGGGCACTATGCTGATGAATGCAGTGAGAAGCCGACATGTTTCCGGTGTGGCAAGACGGGCCACATGGCCAGAGAGTGTACCAAAGCTGGAGGAAGCGGAAAGAAGGATGTTGAACTATCGAGGCCAAAGAAGAGAGCTTTGATGCTGACTCAAGAACAAGCCAAGCAGATCCCGGATGTCGACACAGGTATGTTTCTAGTAAACGGTGTTTCCGCTTCAGTATAATTTGATTTGGGTGCGAACAAAAGTTTCGAAGCCGCGCCATTTAGAAAATTATCTAAAATGAAATGTTGCCGAGTGTCTGAAACTTTTATAGTAGAAACCGCTAGTGACACTTCGATTAAAATAATAAAAATGGTTAAGGACTGTAAGATAGAGTTGGAGGGACATGAGTTCCCTGTTACTTTGTATGTTATGACCTTAGGATGGTTTGATGTGGTTTTGGGAATGGATTGGTTGTCTGAGAATGAAGCTCAAATAGTGTATAAGAGTAGGATGATAAGGTTAAAGTCCTTGGATGGTAGTGTAGTGACGGTGTATGGTGATTAGGAAAGTTCTGGCCTTAATAGTAGAAACCGCTAGCTAAAATGAAATGTTGCCGAGTGTCAGAAACCTTCATAGTAGAAACCGCTAGCGACACCTCGGTGAAAATAATGAAAATGGTTAAGAATGGTAAGATAGAATTGGAGGGACATGAGTTCCCTGATACTTTGTATGTTATGACCCTAGGAGGGTTCGATGTAGTTTTGGGAATGGATTGGTTGTCTGAATACGAAGCTTAGATAGTGTGTAAGAGTAGGATAATAAGGCTAAAGTCCTTGGATGATAGTTCGGTGACGGTTTATGGTAATAAGGAAAGTTCAGGGCTTAACGTCATTTCGATGATAAAAGCCGAGGGTTTGTTAAAGCGAGGGAGCAGTGCCTACCTGGTGTATGTTGTCAACGCTACGGCCGAGACGAACGAAATGAAGGATGTTCCTATCGTGTGCGACTACCCAGATGTATTACCTGAGGATCTCCCGGGGTTGCCACCGGAGCGAGAGATAGAATTCCAGATAGATTTAATACCAGGAGCCCAGCCCGTCGCGAAAGCGCCTTACCGTCTAGCGCCATACAAGATGAAAGAATTGATGTCCCAACTGCAAGAACTCTTCTACAAAGGTTTTATTAGGCCAAGTGTTTCCCCGTGGGGCGCACCAGTGTTGTTCGTGAAGAAGAAGGATGGAAGTATGAGAATGTGCATAGAGTATTGTGAGTTGAACAAGCTTACTGTAAAGAATAGATATCATTTGCCAATGATTGATGATCTGTTTGACCAACTGTAAGGTTCAAGTTGGTTCTCAAGAATAGATCTCAAATCAGGCTATCATCAGTTGAAAGTGAAAGAGGCAGACATCCCTAAAACAGCGTTTCGGACCCGGTATGGACACTACGAGTTCCTCGTGATGTCATTCGGTCTAACAAATGCTCCTGCAGCATTTATGGATATGATGAATAGGGTGTGTCGACCGATGTTGGATAAGTCAGTTATCGTCTTCTTCGATGATATATTGATTTATTCAAAAAGCGAGTCTGTTCATGCCAAGCATCTAAAAGAAGTATTGGAGACTCCGAAGAAAGAAAAGTTGTATGCTAAGTTTTCGAATGCGCGTTCTGGTTGCGAGAAGTGCAATTTCTAGGTCACGACTCGCGTGATTAATACTGAAGGGATTTCAGTGGACCCAGCTAAGATTGAGGCAATAACAAATTGGAAGACTCCGCAGAATCCGACGGATATATGAAGCTTCTTAGGGTTAGCTGGCTACTATAGGAGATTCATCGAAGGTTTCTCCAAGATAGCTGCACCATTGACCGGTATGACCCAAAAGTCGGTAGTATTCAGTTGGGGAAAGTTCCAAGAGGAAGCTTTTGAGGAATTAAGGAAGAGACTCACGCAAGCTCCAATCCTTGCCTTACCTGATGGTGACGAGGATCTGGTTGTTTGTACTGATGCTTCATATCGTGGGTTAGGTTGCGTGTTGATGCAACGAGGAAAAGTGAAAGCTTACGCTTCTAGACAATTGAAAGTCCATGAGAGTAGTTACCCGACACATGATTTAGAGCTAGTAGCAGTAGTGCATGCTCTCAAGATATGGAGGCATTATCTGTATGGTACTAAGTGTACCATTTGCACAGATCATAAGAGTTTAAAGTACTTCTTTGAGCAGAAGGAATTAAACATGAGACTGAGAAGATGGTTGGAGTTGATTAAGGATTACGATTGCGGCATTAAATATTATCTTGGTAAAGCTAATGTGGTCGCCGATGCGATAAGTCGTAAGAATGAGGAAGTCATCGCAACAGAGAAGTCATGCCAGTTGATTATGAACTCAAGCCTATTTTAGGAAACCATCAAAGTACAGTCAGAAGTGCTGATAAATGAAGGGCTAATAAAGAAAGAAAGGATTTTCGGTCAGCAAGATGAGTTGATAGAAAACACGCATGGTGTGAAGACTAGGTTTGACTGTATGTGGATTCCACGTCATGGAGATCTTAGAGGTCGAATCTTAGATGAAGCTCACAAGTCAAGCTACTAAATTCATCCAGGAACTACAAAGATGTACCAAGATTTAAAAAGAGATTAATGGTGGCCAGGAATGAAAAATGATGTGGTGGATTACGTTAGTAACTTCTTAACTTGTTTACAAGTCAAATCCCAACATCCGAAGCCTTATGGGACAAAGCAACCGCTTGAGACACCTGAATGGAAATGGGAACACATCACCGTGGATTTCATAACTATGCTATCTCGTACAGCTAAGCATCATGATACCATCTGGGTGATTGTGGACCGTTTGACCAAGAGTGCTCACTTTCTGCCTATACGAGAGGCTATCTAGTCAGAAACGTTAGCAAGCTTGTTCATAAAAGAGGTTGTAACTAAGCATGGAGTACCGTTATCGATCGTGTCTAATAGAGGTACTCGGTTTACTTTGAGGTTTTGGAAGAAGTTCCATGAAGCTACGGGAACGAGATTGAACATCAGTACGGCGTATCATTCTAAAACAGATGGACAATCTGAAAGGACGAACCAAACCCTCGAGGATATTCTACGTGCTTGTGTTTTAGATTTTGGTGGAAGTTGGGATGATCATCTACATCTGGCGGAGTTCTCCTATAACAACAGTTACCATTCAAGTATTGATTTGCCACTGTTTGAGATGCTTTATGGTAGGCGATGTAGAACCCCGGTGTGTTGGGGAGAGATTGGCCAGAAAGTGATGGGAAGTTTAGAAGTTGTTCAAGAAACGTCTTCAAAGTTCGATCATATTAAAGAAAGAATGAAAGCTGCTCAAGACAGACAGAAGTCATATGCTTGTAAGCGGCGACGACCGATTGAGTTTAACATTTGGGATAATATGATGCTCAAGGTCTTTCCTTGGAGAGGGATCATCCGTTTTAGGAAAAGAGGAAAGTTAAGTCCAAGGTACATTGGACTGTTTAAGATTATGGATCGTGTGGGTGAAGTAGCTTATAAGCTGGATTTACCCTATGAGTTAGAAGGAATTCATTCAACCTTCCATGTTTCTCATCTGAGAAAATGTCTAGCTGATGACACGTCTCAAGTGTTATACCAAGGAGAAGCAACTTCGTCACAAGGTTATACCTTTAATAAAGGTGATATGGAAGCATCGCAAGGGATCAGATACTACTTGGGAAGCTGAGGATGAGATGTGCAAGTTTTACCTAGAGTTGTTCTAGTAATAGTTAGGTTTCGGGGACGAAACCTCTTCAAGGGGGAAGACTTGTAACATCCTAAATTTGTAATAATAAATAAAAAGAAGTCTATGGTTTAGAAACGTGTGTTAATATTTAATTAGAATAAATAAAAGAAAATAATATGGACTTGGAATAATTAAGATGGATTAAGGGATGGGATGAGCCTTAGGTCCATGGGCTTTAAGGAGCATAAATACTCTCTTAAACCACCCTAAAACCCTAAATCCTCATTCCATCTTTCCATATTTGACTACACACTCAAAAGACACACACACACCCCCTTTCTATATACGGCCGAGAGAGAAAGAGGGAGAAACGAGACTAAACGAACATCGAACCTTAGTGGTTCTTTAGTATACAAGTTAAATACAAGATTCAAGGTTCATAATCAAGCTTATCGGGACCAAACGAACACATAAAGGAATGTTATTCATATTAAAGTTAACGTTTTTATGAACGGTTGGCCTTAAAACTTAAACGTAGAGTAGATCAGGTATAAATGAACCATAGAGTAGCAAACTTGACGTTAAAATGAACTCAACGGTTATGAATGGCTCATGAAAGAAAGTCCTAGATCTAGTTTTGAACGTTTTAAGCCTAAAGGTCTAAACTTTATGATTTCCCCGGGTCAAGTCCTATCCGAAAATGACCATGGGAAAGGTTACGGGAATTTTTAATATCATATAAAAGGAGTTACATGTTGTTACAAGCCAACCCGTAGCTGCTGCACGTTAAGTTCGCCTGCTGATTAAGTTCGCTTGCTATAAATTTGCTTGCTGTTAAGTTCGCCACATATAAGTTCGCCTGATAACAAGTTCGCTTATATCTAAGTTCGCTTATATCCATGTTCGCTTAAATCTAAGTTCGCTTAAATCTAAGTTCGTTTATATCTAAGTTCGCTTAAATCCAAGTTCGCTTATATCTAATTTTGCTTATATGTAAGTTCGTTTATATTGAGACCCGAATACATGGCGACCCGTATATGTAGACATATACATACACTTGATGGTATGCATTGTAAGGACCGAGGAGATAAAATACAAGAATGTTAAAATAAAGGAAAACCATATAAATGCTAAGTAAAAGTAAGCTAATACTAGGCCATTAGATTAGATTAGATCAGATGAGTATTGATACGTGTAACTTACATACAGTTACCCGAGCTCAATTAAAGAAGGGAATAACGATTAACAGAGAAAGAAACAGGATCCAGGTGAGTTTCTAGCCCCATTTCCTTTCGGGACTGTGTGCATACTCAATGTGAATGTTAATACACTTACCTTAAATGGTAAATGTATATCCTAATGATGAATGTGATAGTTATGTTTATATTGTGAATGAACGCTTGACAGTAGGTGAACGATATTCGGATATTGCACGTATTGTTAAGGAAGGTATAGTGTAGTAAGTATGATGTGAGTATGTGAAAGAAAGTATGTATGAATATTGAACGTATGATATTATGAAAGGTATGTATGAATGTGATGATTATAATGAAAGGTAATGTATGGTTAAAGGGTTGCAGACTATTCTAAAAGTCTGCGAAGGTTAAAGGGTTGCATACCCTAATAATATATGCGAAGGTTAAAGGGTTGCAGACTCTTCTAAAACTCTGCGAAGGTTAAGGGTTGCATACCCTAATAATATATGTGAAGGTTAAAGGGTTGCATACCCTAATAATATATGCGAAGGTTACATGGTTGCATACTCTAATAACATATGCGAAGGTTATAGTGTGTAATGCTCTTTAAAACGTAATGTATAAATATGAAAGGAAGAAAGTATCAAGGTAAGTAAGTATGTTATAAACGAAAGTATGAGAGAAAGAAGTATGTACAAAAGTATGAAATCATGAATGTGTTGTATGTCGTATGATTAACTAGAACTCACTCAGCGTACTAACTTTTAGTTTACACGCAAGTGAGTAGAATGAGACAGATGGCTTGTGTGGGTCACTTGGCAGACGAATAAGAGACTGGAATCTGAAGACTCAAGATGATTTTTGTTTATGTTTTTGGTCTAGAGAGACAAGAAGCTTGTTTAAGATAATTTATGAATTTAATATGTAACGTTTTATGAAAGTTTTAATATTCCACGAATGTTCTTATTAACTCTGATATTTAGAACCTATGTTTATGAGTAAATCCAACGACCAAATGTAGGGTACTGATAACGGGGCCTTACACTTGCTTGTTCCAGCTCTGCTACCTTTAGCCACCTCAGCTTCTTCCTCATCATCTCCACCACCAAGCGCAACAAGAGTTTGCTTCCACTTCTCCACATCCCATGCTGACCTGTAAAAGGCAGGATCACTAGCTTCTATAGCCAACTTGATCCTTGCCTGCAACACTGACTTGGCCGCCCACATCTTGGCCTCTTTGGTAGCCTGCTTCACTTCTTCTTGATGATGGGATTCCGTGGTAGATAGCAAATCCTCCATGCGTTTCTTTTCTTTAGCAAGCTTGGTTTGCACTTTGTCCTTTGCAGCAGCCATGGTTCGCATCCCAGTAAGGCTCTCTTTCAGTTCTCTCACGATCTTCTCGTGATAACCTTTGGAGGAATTCACGGTCTGTACAAGAAAATTGGACAACGTCAGAAGGATACATGATTCATAATGAAGACTATCAGGATCAAGGATACTTACTGTAGTGAGCATCTCAAGGAGTTGTTTCTTAGCATCAAAAGGACTCTCTGGATCTGAAGGTTTCTTCCTCTTGGATGCTCCTGATTTGGCCTGAGTAGTAGCGGTTCGTGGCTCGGAGATGACAGTGGCCTTCAGAGCTTCCTTCTTAACAACTTGAGGAGTTATGAGGCTGTCAATGTCTTCTAAGGAGAATTTGCTGACTGGCTTCCTGGATTTCTGAGCGCCTACAGAGCATAAGAACTAGATAAGTCTCCTAATAATTTACTTTAATGTATAACTTTAAATCTTACTTGGCATATTGCTGGTGGATTCCTAATAGTCTTCACAAAAAGCTTCTATAAACATGGCTTGGAAGGTATTAACTTCAGGATCCAGGGAAATAAATTTATTTGCTCTTTCTTTTGTTCTAGTTAGGTTAGCCAACGAAGAGAAGTTATTCACTACAAGAAGAAAAAAACAGAGAAAAGCGACTAAAAGAAGGATCAATTATTCTAAACAGCTTTTCGAAGGATCCAGGATCCTACCCTCTTTAACCCATTTCAACGATAAATCAACCCCACAGGAATGGAAATTCGATTAACAAAAAAGAATTGGTTTCTTCCAATAGGAACCATTTTGAGTAACTTTGGAATTTGGAGTTGGTTGTCAGGGTTTGGATTTTAGAAAGAATCGGTTAGACCCATGAGTGGTTAAGATGTAAAGGTGTGAAAGTTCCGACACACTGAACTCTATGTTCTCTTTCTCTATAATCTTCTCGACGGTGCGCAAGAATCTCCAAAGCATCGGCATTGCCTGGATATAACTCATGCCGGTGGAGTCGAAGAAACTCCGGGTGAACGCCGGAAAAGGATAAAAATAACCAAGGAGGAAAGGGCATGCCGGAAAGCAAAACCAGGTTTTCGAGTATGTGTCACATCGGACCGAAGTACCGAAGGGTCGAAAGGTGGTCTCCGATGGAAACAATGGGATAAGACCGCCAATTTCAGGATCTGTATGTTTACAGATTTTGGAAGAGGGGTTTGCGAGAAGGTTTTGGGACTGCATTTCGGTTCATTCCGGTTGATTGGAGGAAGAAGACGAAACGGTAGACATATTTCTGAAAGAAAATATTATTGATGAAAGAGAAAGGATAGAAGAAGAATACCCGATTGTCGGTTATATAAGGATATAAAGGGTTAATATATCACATATATAGGGGGAGTAGCGGTTCCCAAGGAGTATTATAACCGCGTAATAATAACTCCTAACCTGTCTTATCACGTTTAATTATTTTTTGCAGGAAATTTGAAATTCAAAATGCCAGTTGCCATCCACTTACAACCGCCATTTTGGGGCAATTGTTAGGGCACATATTTTAAGCTAAGGATACTTTATCCTTGTGTAACATTTTGATCATTTATCCTTGAGATATGTTCCAGGTTGCGTAGGATCAAGGATCCTTGGTATTTGTTGTTACTGATGATTGTTTCCATGTGTAGGTTTATAATTAACAAGTCTAACGGCTAGAAGACGTAGTTCACCTATTTTTACGTAATGGAGCTCATTCAGCACGTGGTCAAAAGACTTGGACGTGGCTAGTGGGAGAGTGGCACAAAGATAGGACTATTAGTTAGCTTTTATTTTGTATAATAACGAGCTTATGATCAGTTAGGTGACACACTGGACACTTCATGTTCGTTAGCAGTACTCAGAGATGTCTCTAGCAACACACACACACACAACAATTATTGTATTACTGATCATAATCTCCAAACCTTGTAACACCCTTTTTTGATTAATAAAGAGGTGATAGACGATTTGTCATCACCCAGGGTTTTTGTCCCTGCGATCTGACCAAGATCAAGGGTTTTCCTCGTAACAAATCTCTTTGTTATTTTTTGCAATCGTTTGATAAGAATTATTATCAGTCAAGCACTAAACCTAACTTTAAAAATTTGGTTACATAATCCTTAATCGATTATTGACCAAAACAAAGCCTAATACAAGATTAAATATGAAACGAACATATGAATCGGACAGATAGCACAAAGTTCAAGAGATCGATGGTTAATCATTAGTTTATTATATATTATTTAAA
This sequence comes from Bidens hawaiensis, assembly GCF_021521415.1. Classification (NCBI taxonomy): domain Eukaryota; kingdom Viridiplantae; phylum Streptophyta; class Magnoliopsida; order Asterales; family Asteraceae; genus Bidens; species Bidens hawaiensis. The sequence goes on along the minus strand of NW_027505726.1, from coordinate 25,790 downwards.
CTTATTTAGTTTATAGATATTTTAATTAACCAGTATCATTTTTTATTAATAATAATACTTGTTAAGATATGAAAGAGTTCTAAAATACATAAAATAACGTAGTTAATTAATATGCATATATAATATATTTTGTGGAATTTAAAAAAGTAAATTTAACCGTCTAAATATATTTAATAAATTTATATTTATATAAATCTTAATAAATTAAACAAGTTATATTATATATATACACACACACACACACACACATGAACATATTTTTTAACAAGATGCAAGAAAAACACAAGTAATATTGTCGATTTTTATGAAAATATAATTTATTTATTAATTATTATGATATTTATTAATTAAAATAAGTTAAGATATCAAAAATATATCAAAAATAATAAAATGGGGCGGCTGAGGTACGAACGCTCGTCTCAGCCGTCCACATGATGATAACCATGGGTGCACCAGCCAACTAGGCTGGTGTCTAACATGGTTAAAACATTGTTTTTATTAAATATAAGTTAAAATGGCAAAAGTAGTCCTTTATGTTTGTACGTATTTTCAATGTACGTCCTTTAGCAAACTTAATAGCAGAAAACGTCCTTTATATTTAAAAACTCTATCACGTTTTGTCCTTTGACATTAACCCAGTTATAATTTTCCGTTAAACCTGATCATGTGCAAGGCACATGAGGGTATTTTAGTAACTTTACATGTTTATTTAATACTAATAACCATATAAAAATCTCACACACTCTCGCACAATCTCTTAACTTCCTCCTAGCTCTCTCTCTTCCAGCCACCACAACCTCCACCTACCACCACAAGCCATCATCATCACCACCACCACTATGGCAGCCACGAAACTAGTATGTAGTATTGGGGTTTTGAGCATCATGAGGAATAATGCCTTAGAAGAATTTGAGTTTTAAGTTTAATTCCATCACCAGATTCGTGCCTTCCAATTTCAAATTGTACCATCACCACATTTATTATTGTTTCATAATAAACCCACTTGCAAATCACTTTGACCAAAACAGTTTGGCCATACATTATCCACCGTCGACATTCAAGTTCCGATTCCGTATTCATTTATCAAGAACACAACTTGGTGTTAAAATTCAATTCCAAGTTGGTTTTCCAACAGTTTTGTGATTACAGCAGAGGGCACAACCCCTCTCGTTTTCCTGTGACCAAAAGGTACAAAAAACCCCTCTCGTTTACCGGTGACCAAAAAAAGCCCCTTTGGCAGTGATTGGTGGTGATTTTAGTCTAATCGGACCAACAACAGAACGAACGAAGGAACGGTAAGTGTATCAAAATCTCAATTAAGGTTCCAATTTTCAGATCTTAACGGCATCGTGGTTGTGGTGCGCCGAAAACTCTAATTTCATACCTAATACGCATACGAAAACCCTGATTTCGGATCTAAAGTGCGGTGGTGTTATTTTGGTTGTTTGGTGGTAGGTGTGTCGGCGGTTGGTAGGTGTAGTGGTCTGGTGGTGTAGAGAGAGAGGGGAATGAGAAGGTTACTGTATAGATGATTTTAAGATGTGTATGTGGTTGAAGAAATTAAAGAAAGTATGGCGGTTTGGTGTGGTGGTGGCGGTGGGTAACATGTACAGGTGATAGCTCGGGAAAAGGGTAGGAGAAAAGGGTGGGGGATATTATTTATGAATATAGTATTTTTTTTTATAGTTTTTTAGTTATTAAAAAAGCATGCAAAGTTACAAAAATATCCTCACATGCCTTGCACATGACCAATTGTAACGGAAAATTTAAACTGGGTTAGAGTCAAAGGACAAAACGTGATAGAGTTTTTAAATATAAAGGATGTTTTCAGCTATTAAGTTTTCTAAAGGACGTCCACTGAAAAAACGTACAAACATAAATGACCACTTTTGCCATTTTATCTAAATATAAACTAACAAAGAAAATCTTAAACCGATTTCAAGCCCTAGGATTAACAATCACGTAATACAGTGATTGTTAATCCAATTCAAGTTAGGGCTTTTGAAGATCAATATGTGGCGATCAAAACTCATTATCTAATTACCTCTTACAATGTCGTATAATGGATTAATGGGTCAATTTGAATGAACTGTGGACGGCCAGAAGTAGTGATGAACGGACACTCAACCAGGGATTATAATCAAATTGAATAGAGGGTTAATGACAACTTGGGTTAGGTGATTGTGTATGTGAGTTTAACTAAGTTTAAATAATAGTGTGCTTGTATTTCAAGTCCAAATTATGGTAGGCTATCGTATGTTAAGGAAACGAATAAGGTTTGATCGATTTACCATATTATCAATGCCGGTCGGCCGAATTAAGTACTTTTAACACAATATTTGATTCAATTTCCATAACAATAACAAGAATTTAGATCCAAGTTATCCCAATTATAATCGGGTTCACGAAATCAGGTTTGGGTTATCGGGTTAACCAGATTTGTTAATGGGTTGTATCATAAATTTATACTTTAGTCCCTAGGGTTTGAGGATAAAAAAATATGAGTAAAAGTTTAAGTTTGGATCAGTTTTGCCAAAACATGAGAGTTATAATTATATAATGAATAAATAATTAAGAATAATATTATAATAATTAATTAACTCGATAAACACGATAAAATTTCCTGAACATCGAAATGGGTGGGTTTTTAACAAAAAAAAATTCAAAAAATATTAATTTGAAAAGCGCGAGTTGTTACAAAGACAATCAAGTCAAGTCAAATTGTTAATGTCTTTAAGTCAAATACAAAGGTTTAGAAAGGCGATAGTATTCCGGTCATTTATATTTTTTGTTGTGACAAGCATAGTTAGTATTTTAGTTAAATTTTAGCGTTTAAATGTAATTAGCCTAACTATTTATTAGGCTATGAATAGAGTGTTTTAGGGTTTATTCATGGAAAAAATTAAAAGGACTTGGGAGCTACTATTGTACCATCTTTTCAAATTATTCTTGGGTTTTATTGATTGTATCTTTTTTTTTCTTGGTTATATTTCAACAAAATCATATATTCGATTCAAACGACCCTACAATGTGGTGTCGGTGCTTGTAACACCCATCAAAACTTCTGGTCAAATTTGAACATTTATAAAGTATAAGAACTTAATTATAATTAAGTCTAAAGTTCAAGTCAATTTTGACAAATTTTAAAAGTTAAGAGATCAAACAACTGTTATAACAAAACTAAAGTCCATGGGCAAAATTATAATTCTTGAAAAGATGTCCCAATGAATCGTTGGCATTTTCCTGATGGTCCATTGGAAATAAATTGGGCGGAGGACCATTGGTGTATTCCCGGATGATCCATTGTGAGTTTGTTAACTCAACAATGCAATCAACGATGAGCTAACACAGGTCTGATAACAATTAACTAACACTTGACACATGTCGATGACTCATCACCCCAACGAACCTATATGGCGCCACCAATGGTCAACCGATGGCTGGGGAAACATCGAACCTGACACAATTGACACTTTTCCAATGACTCAACAACTACGCACCTTAACAGATGTCACACCCCAACCTACGGCGGAAATGTTGTGGCGGAAATAATGACACAATAACCCACAAGACACTATTCATATTAACGTTGTGATACCCCACATTTTCATGTTAACTCCGTTGACACATACTACGTCATCCCATTAATTCATGCATATCATTTACACGAGTTTGTAACAATTCACACACACAAGTTCGTCGGTACGCGTTGGTGATTAATGTCGAACCAGATACATATAAATAATTCAGATATAATTGTTACATGCTATATGATTTTATGTGTTATATGTTTTAGTACATTAGATTTGTTAAACATGTTATTAGTTATAACAAACACAGTTACAATCACAGTCATAATCACAATCACAATAAAGAATTTACACCCATCGTGCTACGCGACTAGGAGGGTGGATAGCTATCGCGATACGTGAGCAAAGCTCAGACGCGTGATTTTCTTTAAAATCGTTTTTATCAAAACATAATTACCAAAAACATATTACAACCGCCACTAAACACACACACACACACACAAACACACACACACATTCTTTGGGCGATTTTTAAGGTTCTTGGGTGATTGGAAGGGATAGAGTCCTTAGATATTATCAATAAATTGCTAATTGTAAGTGTTTTATCGATAATCACTCGTTTACATGTTTGTCTATCGTTCTTATTGAAAAACCCTAATATGATATGAAATATTTCTTTAATATGTATGTTGAATGATGTGTGTAATGTATTAGAAATTAGGGTTTTTGTATGCTTTCTATTTTATGAGTTTTGATGCTTAAATTTTTTTAACAGATGTATAATCGCTTATTGTTTTGACTGTAACTTGATAATAGATGCTTATTTTTTTATATATTCTTGATTCTAGGTTATAGTTCGTTGAGTCTAGTCCATAAAGTTTTGAATTGTAATTTTTGGATATACGAAAGATAGATTTTATGAATTTACAAAATCGTATGTCAAATCTTATGCGGGAAGATGTTTTCTAACTTAATTTTCCGATGTCATAACTTGATAATGGAAAATCTAAATGGGTTGGTTCTAGTTATGGAACTTAATTTTATGAGTCTAGAAGACACCCCAACTGGCCTTGCATGATTTGGATAAATGAGGTGAAAGAACCATGAAACTACTTGTGTTGCGCAATTTGCTAAACTGGTTGTACCTATCCACGGTGTTTGATTATTGTTAATTTTGTGCAAAATTGAAAAATATAATAAATTCTTTTTGAGACTACTCCATACATGCTTTTGTGGTAAAATTTGTGTAATCTATTTCTAATGTATGCTTAGTTAAATAACTCTGATTGTACATGCTAAAATATGCCTCGTAAATATTGTGATTAGAATTTGAGTTATTTGACTATCACATGATTGTTTGATCGCAATGTGGTATAGGATGCATGTTAGAACAACTTAACTATTGACATTAATAATACCACCACCTAGTCGTCAGGTCCAGATTGTGTATGTGTGTGAGTCTATATGTGAGTCTTAGGGTCATGTATTATTGAACATGTCATACCCTCAAATTTCTACTAACATAGTTTAACCGCGAGGCGTGTGACATACCATGATCTAGCTCATTTGTTATTACAAACATCCAATTCATAATATTCAAAATATTATTAGGTCTCATTCAAACACGAGAAAAAATAAACCAAACCATACAATTTAAAGTTTTGCGGAAGCGTAAAGTAAATGGTTTAAAATAATCCACGTGCTCAAACATGCACAACTCATCAAATGTAAACAATGTGAAATAAAAGTTCACGTGACAACTGTGACTCCTGACATATGTAATGCAAATCGCTCTTTAGCACATCTAGCAAGCTGGGCAAGTATAAATACTCAATGGTCAAGGCGAGGTTGGTGAGTTCATAAGTTGTAGTAAACAGTAGTATGTATAGTTTATTCAGTATACGTAGCATAAGTAATGTATGTGTAAATAGATTTAGCACTTTTCAAATATACCATGGTAGCTAACCCATTTACATGCAACTAGACGTTTGAACCGGAGCTGACTGTATGTATGCGTTCTTACCAGGTCTATCACCAACACTGGCGTATAAAATTTAGGTAAATATAACAACCGTTTTACGACATCGAAGCCGTGCTAGTGCTACTAGCCCGGGTAGGGTTTGTCAAATCCAATAGTACTACTCCATATAACCCCGCGATCTAATCCTATCGGTTCAAGGTAACGTACGTACTTTAAGTGATATAAGGGCATCTAGATAAACTTGTGATATATAAGAAACTACATAAATCCAAAACAAGTCGCTGCGTTTTCCTCCAGAAAACCAGTATGTAAGTATATCTATGTTTTCTCCCCGAAAACAAGTATAAGCAAATGTTGTGTTTTCAATCCCTAAAACATGTAAGGAAAATATTTTGGGTTTTCCATCCAGAAAACAAGTATACGAAAATAGTTTTGTATTTTCAATCCAGAAAACAAGTAAGGAAAATGCATGAACTCACCTGGTGTCACGTGTAATAGACTTTTCTCAAAACCAAAATGATGCTCTTGACCCACCAACTGTTACCTGGTACAAATGTTTAAGTTATGAGAATGTGTTCAACAACACATGACTCTAAGACCCACATATGGACTCACACACAAACTTGACCCGATGACTCGATGGTGATAATAAGTAATTTCAAATGAAACCAAAAAGTCCTATCATGTATCCACAAATCATATCATAGCAAAGCAACCAAATATTCATCATACAACTTAACTTATGATCATTCAGTTCAAGAGCAGATTCTAGCATGTACAAACTGATTTTATTCACTATGCAAAACCTAAAGATAAATTCTACAAAATTTAGAGCAGTAGAATATATGAATTAGGTTTTTCAAAAAAATATTTTTTATATTTTTACCATGTATACAAAGGTCACAATAACTCAATCATTGCATATAGGTACAAACAGTTTAGCAGATTACACAACAAAATTTATTGACTTGGCTAACCCAAACTACTAATCCAAATCAATCAAGGTCAATTGGGTTAGAATACTAACTCAAATTTTGATGTTAAAAAAGTGGAACCAACCAATTTGTATGTGTCATAAAAGATTTATGATGTCGGTAAGACATACCAAAATTCGACTCCCCGCATCAGCTTTGACACATGTTTTTGTAAAATAATAAAACCTAATCAAATCTCATCCAAAAATTACAAAGTTTACATTTATGGAAACTAGATTCAGAGTATTATAAACTACAATAAAAAATCGATCAATAATAATCGTTTAATATCACGTTATAGACCAATCAATAAACTATAACGAATCTGTCAGCAAACTGTTATCATCAAAACTCGAACCCTAACATGTTTATGTCATCCCTAGGGTTTTAATTAATCAATTACCATAACAAACATCAACATTACAAAGATTGAACATCTTGGTTTTCATAACAACTAATCAAAAACATGAAATCAATGCATAAAACTTACCAACTACCATTATACTACGTGAAAATTGACCTTTGGTCACACGAAAAAAGTGTGGTCGTAGGCCTTTTGCCACACACATTTGGTTTAGGTCATATGTGGCCAAAGGTCGCGACACCGTGGGTATGATATGGCCACACATAGTTTTTAGTGGCCTTCTGTTGTAATAAGTGTGGCTAAAGGGTACAGGCATTAGTTGTTGGCCATCAAGAAGCCTCTTCAATAAGTGTGGCTAAACGGTAGGAAATGGCCACATGACTATTTACTGTTTGTGACCATTGCACGTATAGAGCCACATGAATTAATGTTTCAGCCACATGAATTTTAGAATAATGTGGCCAATAGGGTTGTGTTAATCGTGCATTGTGACCTATGCCGTGTGGATATAGCAAAGCAATGACCACTTAAATTTAATAATAGCGTGGCTAATTATTTTATATAGACACTGGATATTACATTAAAAGTGGCTAAAAATGTTTACTTGCCACTCAAACACTCCTTTGTAGATTATAGTGTGGCTATTGTCTTACCGTTTGTCACACATAATGCTTTTCGTAATTTAAAGTGTGGCTATTGTCAAACTTTTCGTCACACATAGTGAGGTATTGTGTGGCTAATCATATCATATAGACACGGGAGGTTATTGTCAATGTGGCTAAAAATGTGAACTTGCCAATCAAACACTCTTTTGTAGTTTGTGGTGTGGCCATTGTCTTACTGTTTCTCACACATAATGCTTTTGTAATACAAAGTGTGGCTATTATCATACTTTTGGTCACACATAGATAAATGTGGCTATTTCATAAGTTTAACAAACACAATAACATAAATTCAAAACAGTTATCAAATGATTGAACAACCGGGAGCAATTTACTTACGAGACTTAGTTGACATTCATAAAAAGTATCTAATGAATTATGAGTTCAATACATCCTCATTAGCAGAAAGACAGATATTCCTTGCTCATTATCAGACAATCACTTATTCACAAACTTCATGTGGGGCTAATAGTTTTCATTTACCATCTCATGGAAAACCCTTTTCGCTCCGCTTCGCCTTATCTCTCTCTAGGGGTATTTTAGTGATAGGTTCTATAGGAACTGGACAATCTTATTTGGTCAAATACCTAGCGAAAAACTCCTATCTTCCTTTCATTACAGTATTTCTGGACAAGTTCCTGGATAAAAAGTTTCAAGGTTTTGACGATATTGATGCTAGTGACGATATCCTTGATATGGAGCCGGAACTACTAACTAGCATGAATGCGCTAACTATGAATATGATGCCTGAAGATGAAGTCCCGATGAGCCGAAACCGAAGCTCTTATTTTTTGTTAAGTAATAGTTTGAGTAAATCTTGAATGAGCCCCCCCGAAAGCTTGATGCAAATAAACGAATTTTTGTTCTACGTCTCCGAGCGATATATCCCCGTCTAATTCTAGTGATTGAATAAATGAAACTTTAACGAATAACTAATAGATTTCCTAGATTTCCTTTCTTTCAGTTATTCTTTTTCCCCTTTCCTAGTATATTAATAACAAAACTGATTTTTCCAATGTATAAACTAAGAATTCCAATGGCTTTGGCTACTATAACCTTCCCAACCACATTTTTTTATTTTTTCTAGGCGTTTCACCTTGAAATATGAAATTGTACTGTACTAGGTATTAAAAAATCAAAGTAATGATAAAGAAATAGTGAATTCCATCGTTTCTATGGTTACTTCTTAAACTGTGAGGTCTTCTCTATACACCGGAGCCTTTACTTAATTTAATCAATGTTATTGCTAACTTGTATAGTTCACATTCTTCGGCTCTACCTATGAATTATCCAGTAATAGGTCTTTCACAACAAGCTCTACCTATACAGTAACGGTATTTAATTATGAAGGTTGGCTGGGTAGCTGACCCTGTTAGTCCGTTCTTGCAAGAGGGGTCTACGTTAACTAAGATTTCCTCCTCTTAATGGATAACCATTTGCTACCAATGGAGAATTGCTTCTCATTTTGAATTGAGGTGAGTGGATTTACACCAACAAAAACCATAAATTTCATACACAATAAAAGGGATATCATCCATTTGCAAAATTGCTGGAATGATTGGAGCAGCTTTAAGATAATGAAACCAACCAGCAAAAAGCATTAACGCTGCAAAGATCAATGCACCAATTTCGGTACAATAGATTGAAACCAAGCCAGTTTTGGAACAACTTTATGATAATGAAACTAACCAGCAAAATGCATTAACGCTGCAAAGATCGATGCACCAATTGCGGTACAATAGAGTTGTAATTCGCTAGTTATTGTTGGATTTATTCAGGCCATTTCCCCTTGAGTGATTTATGTGAATCATTAATTTTTCTTTCGTGGATTTTCTCCCTTATTCATATAGTGCCTTATTTCAAAATAAGAAAAAATGATTTAACCACAATAATTGCCTCAAGTACTATTTTTACCCAAGGCTTTGCTACTTCGGGTCTTTTAAATGTAATACACAAACCCACAATATTAGTACCTGCTCTACAATTGGAATGGTTAATAATGCACGTAAGTATGATGATATTGATCTATGCGGCTCTTCTTTGTGGATAGCGGGAATTTTATGTCTTAACGAATCACACTTAGAGATATTGATAACACACATAGAGTTAATGGTATTTCATAACTAATTGATTGAGCAGCAGCCCGTAGACCACCTAAAAAAGAATATTTATTATTTGAGCCGTATCCTGACATAAGAAGGCCGACAGGAGCAATACTTGAAATAGCAATCCACAAAAAAAACACAATACTGAGATCGGCCAGAACAAGGTGATAACCGAAAGGAATTACTAAATAACTTAATAAAATTGATATGACTGCTATAGATGGTCCAATACTAAATAAACGAGTATCTCCTCTAGATGGAAGAAGATTCTCTTTTAAAAGTGGGGAGGGATTTTGACTGATTTAACAAAGAAATTATCTACTCCATCCGACTAGTTCCAGGTTCGAATCCCGGGCAATCCATTGTCATAGTTAAATTCTATTATATGTATAGAGGTCTATCCTGTAGAGGTACTCAAATTGGATCAGTGATCGATTTCTAAGTTTCGTCGTAAACCTAATTGGTTACTTCCAATTACGTAAATCAATAGTTCGAACCACACTCAAAGGTAGAGCATTTCCCATTTTTATAGGAACTTTTGTACCAGAAACAATGGTATCTCCAATTATAGCCCCCCTGGGATGTAAAATATATCTCTTCTCATCATCCCTATAGTGTATGAGACAAATGTATGCATTTCGATTCGGGTCGTATTCTATGATTACGATTCTACCATATATGTCTTTTTCATTCCGTCGAAAATCTATTTTAAAGTATAGATGCTTATGTCCTCCCCCTCTATGCCCTGTGGTAATGATTCCTCTGGCATTACGACCTTTACCACAATGATGCTGTCCATAGATCAAATTATTTCGTGGATTGGATTTCACTTGACTGTCTACGGTTCCATTGTGTGTGCTCGGGGTAGAAGTTTTGTATAAATGTATCGCCATGAAGTTTACATTAACAAACCTTCACTAATAAGTTATGAATTCAAAATATTTGAAACTACTACTAATTACTACCGACCTTAAACTTTCACATAAACTCATCAAATTGTTTTTGCCTCCTTTCTTCATTTTCCTTAAGTTCTTTTTCCATTTATTCCATTCGTTGCACTCGTTTCTTGACTTCCTTTCATCTTTTTCTATTTCGGCTCTAACTTTTTGAACCTAAAATTGTTAAAATATTAGCATCATAACTAGTAAAGGGTTAATGTGAGGGGAAACCTCAAAGCACGATGATTATCACGCACAATCACATTAGACATAATGTATACACAAACAAAAACTTGAATCGACGACTCGTTGGTGATAATAATCAATGTCAACTGTACTAAAAAGTCCTAACGTGTATGCACACATCGTATCATGGCAAATCAACCAAACATTCATCATACAACTTAACTTATGATCACTTAGTTCACGAGACAGATTATAGCATGTACAAACTGATTTTATTCACTAAGAAAAGATTAAGTATAAATTCTACAAAATTTACCGCATTAGAATATATGAATTAGGTTTCTCAAAAAAAATTTATTATACTTTTCTCATACATACAAAACTGACAATAATTCAACCATTACAGATATGTACCAACAGTTCAGCAGATTGCACAAAAAACACTTGTTTAATGGTTCTATCAACTCATTAATCAAAATTGTGCAAGACCAATTGGGTTGTCTTCAAAACTCATAATGCTAACTTTCAGAACTGGAAACAACCCGTTTGGTTTTGTCATTAGGGAGTTATGGTGTCGGAAAGACAGGCAAAATATAACTCCCCGAATCAGCTTTGACCATTGTTTTTGTAAAATCATAAAAACTATTCAAAACGTGTCCAAAAATTACAAACTTTACCTTTCTGAAAACTAAACTCATAGTGCTATATCCTAGAATCAAAAATCGTTTAGTACTCATCGTTTAACATCAAGTTACATACCAATAAATAAACGAAAACGAATCTGTTAGCAAACTGTTGTCATCAAACAAGTGAAATACATACCTTTTTAGCGATGAAAGAAGATGTACTAAGCTTCAATCACAAAAAATATCACTTAAAATTGAAAATGCCCAAACATGATTCTTAGGGTTCTTCACACTCAACACGAATCCGGAAAAAATCGAGATATAATTGATGGAAACCGACATCACACGTGAATTCCTCTCTTCAAAATAATTAGATTAAAGCCCAGAATCAAAGGATTTGGTTAAGAATTGAGTGAGTTAGAGAATTAATGATTGAGGATTATGGTGGGTGTAAAGAGATGAATAAGAAGAATAATAAGAAGGAATGAAGAGAACGAAAAAAAGGTAGGTTAAATATGTGGTCAATTAAATTTAAGAATGGGAGGGTAATTCAAAATTTTTTGAAGAAAAGTGGGGGGTGAATTTAATTTGAAGTTTTGAGGGAAGTGAAATTAATATGAACTAAATATGAATGTAATTTATTTTTAATAATTAAAATAAAGAGTTGTTAGTGTAAATATATATATATATATATATATATATATAACAACTAATTAAACCTTAAAAATATAAAAAATTGTATTTTAAATATAAAAACATATAAAATAAATACAATTGATATTTATAATTGCTCTAAAAGAGTTTTATAAGAGTGTAGTAATCAGTGTTAACGCCCAATAAACCATACTTTCATTAGTGGGTCATACTAGTTATTGATCGGTGTTAGTTTCCCATTATAGCACTATCATGTCACAGTTGCTCTAAAAGAGTTGTATAGGAGTGACATTAGTCATGGTTAGGTGTTAACGCCTGAAACACACCATACTTTCGTCAATAGGCCTTATTTGGCCTTGATTTGTGTCAATGGCCCAACATGTTATACATTCATCAATGGGCCTTGATTGGTATTAGTGGTTATTATAGCATCTATCATGTCCCCATTGCTACAAGACGGTTGTATATGAGTGTAGTGAGCCATAGGCATGTGTCAACGCCCGATAACATGTCATACATTTATTAATGGGCCATATTGAGCCTTGATTGTTGTTTTATAGCATCTATCATGTCCCCGTTGCTGCAAGAGGGTTGTATATGAGTGTAGTGAGCCATAGGCATGTGTCAACGCCCGATAACATGTCATACTTTTATTAATGGGCCATATTGGGCCTTGATTGTTGTTAATGGCCAATATCGTCTCTATCATGTCATAGTTACGTTAACAGGTTGTGTAGGAGTGTAGTGAGTCATAGTTGGTCGTTATACTTTGCATTAATGGGCCGTCTTGGGCCTTGATTGTTGTTAGTGACCCATTGTAGTCTCTATCATATCATAGTTGCTCTAAAAGGGTTAAATATGAGTTTAGTGAGTCATATTTTGGTTACGCCCAATAATATGTCATACTTTCATCAATGGGCCTTATTGGACCTTGATGTTGCTAATGGCCAGTATGGTCTCTATCATGTCATAGTTACGTTAACAGGTTGTATAGGAGTGTAGCGAGTCATAGTTGGTCTCATCAAATGGCGTTGTTTGGTATTAGTGGCTCATTATATTACCTATCATGCCATAGTCGCTACTAGGAGGTTGTATATGAGTGTAGTGAGCCATAGTCATGTGTCAACGCCCAATAACATGTTATACTTTTATTAATGGAACATATTGGGCCTTGATTGTTGTTAATGGCCCAATATATATATATATATATATATATATATATATATATATATATATATATACATATATATATATATATCATTTCATAGTTAATTTAACAGGTTGTATAGGAGTGTAGTGACTCATAGTTGGTGTTAACGCCCAGTAGCATGTCATACTTTGCATTAATGGGCCGTCTTGGGCCTTGACTGTTGTTAGTGACCCATTGTAGTCTGTATCATATCATAGTTTCTCTAAAAGGGTTGAATATGAGTTTAGTGAGTCATAGTTTGGTTAACGCCCAATAATATGTCATACTTTCATCAATGGGCCTTATTGGGCCTTAATTGGTGTTTGTGGCCCATTATAGCCTTTATCACATCATAGTTTCTCTAAGAAGGTTGTATAGGAATGTCATTAGTCATAGTTAGATGTTAATGGCCGATAACGTGTGATACTTTCATCAATAGGTCGCCTTTTTCATGTCATAGTCGCTCTAATGGGCCATATTAGGGCTTGTAATCTCTTAGTGGCCTATTATGGCATGTGATATGTAACATTAGATATTTAAGGGTGGCCTATTATGGCATGTGATATGTAACATTAGATATTTAAGGGTAATATCGTGTTATCGGGAGTCATATTAGACCATAATAGACAAAAACAAGTCATACATGTCCTAATGTGCCATATTGGGCCTTGAAATCTCTAATGGCCCATTATGCATATAATTTTAAATTGTGTCTTAAGAGGTACAACTCGCCTAACCCGTCGATATACATTAAACATACATTAAACATAGGGGTCGCAAATGGGCTGGGTTGGGTCAAAAGGGTTATGGATCGGAATGGGTTAGGGTCGAAACGTGTCAGGGTTGGGACGGGTCAACTAAAAAAAAGGTTGTTATGGTTCGGGTCGGAACGGGTCAGGGTCAAAAGGTTCGGGTCATAACGGCTCCGGGTCAAAATGGGTCAAGGTCAGAACGGGTTAAAATGGGTTTTGGGTCTTTTCTTTTTTGAACAAGGACAACGGAGGAAATGTATTAGTTTTATCATTAAAGTTCATGTTCCAGTCCAGTTCGTTTCAGCACTTAACAACTCATTTTTACAGCAAACAATATGTTAAACAGCTCATTTCAGCGATTTTTCAGTCCGTTTCAGCACTTAACAGCTCATTTTAACAGCAAACAACATGTTAAACAGCTCATTTTAGCAAGTTTTCAGTTCGTTTCAGCACGTAACAGCTAGTTTTTACAGCAAACATCATGTTAAACAGCTCGTTTTAGCGATTTTTTAGTCTGTTTCAGCACTTAACAGCTCGTTTTTACAGCAAACAACATGCTAAACAGCTCGTTTCAGCGACTTTTCAGTCCGTTTCAGCACTTAACAGCTCATTTTAACAGCAAACAACATGTTAAACAGCTCGATTCAACAAGTTTTCAGTTCGTTTCAGCACGTAACAGCTCGTTTTTACAGCAAACATCATGTTAAACAGCTCGTTTTATTGAATTTTTAGTCCGTTTCAGCACTTAACAGTTCGTTTCAGCACTTAACAGATCATTTCAACGTGTTTTGCCTAGTTTTGCAGCAATTCAGAAATAAAAAATCAGCAGTTCAAGTCGTTTTTGCCCGTTTTAGCAGGTTACATAACCAGGGTTCTAATTAATCGTGTTAAAAACCCCCGTTAGAAAATATAAATCCAATAATGATAAAAAGTAAAGATTCAAAAACGTCACTTGCAACTTGTATCAAGATTGTTTAAATTAGAACAAATACTAATCGATTGAATCCAAGACCTAATTGCTTACATTCAAACCCTCGAACACCCAAATTTCTAAAAATTAAAGTATAAATCACCTACCTAACCAAGATGAGCTTCAATCGATGTTAATGAGTGATAAAATTATTAGCAGCAGGTGATGGATTATGGTTCAGATTGGTTACCGAAGGGTGGATGTATGGTTGGTCACTCAAAAGAATTAGAATGTGGCTATTAATTATCAATAGTCACACTTTTGTTTTAGTGTAACTGTTTGTGACACTCGTCAATTTCAGGTTAACTCCGTTAATCCAAACTCCGTCAATTCAAACTTAAGATCACTTGATCTATAACGCACATCTCATTACATTTAAACTAGGGTTTTAAATGACGCATGACAATCACTACACATGTAGTCTTTCGGGATTGCACCGAAACGCACACGAGTCGACTCAAACCATTGGTGAACAAACGACAAATATCAAAACAACAAATACGTGATAATTATGTGTTAACATATATGTTACTTGATATGTTATGTGTAATGCTAAACACAAGAAGGAAGAACTAATTGTTTACACTAGAAAATTAATAACTAAAAGTAGAGGGGTCATTGTGTAACATATTATTATTATAATAATTAACAAAACCCTACACTCCCTCCCCTCTCCCTAGACCGATCGGCCCCCTCTCCCTCTCTTCTTGGCTGCCGTAAACACACACACACACATACAAGGATTTTCAAGCTTTTGTTGAAGAATTAAGGTGCTATTAGGTAATTAACTACTTCTCTATGCATTCTATGTGTTTAAATTTGATATTGAATGGGTTAATCAAAACCCTAAATTCTTGAAAGTGATGATTAAGATGAGTTAGGGTTTGATTGTATGTTTGATGATGATTTGCTAGTGAATTGATAACTAGTTGTGTTATAATTGCTTGTTAATTACTTGTTCTTTGATTTTAAACTTTCAAGTAAAACCCTAACTATGTGTGTAACATAAAATTAATATGCATGGTTGGTAAATCTTGTGTCTAGAGTGTGATATGCATGGGTTATGGTTCATAGAATGTTGTTATGTTGAGTTCTGATGTAAACTGGTACTGGGCAGATTGTTGATTTGATGTTTAGACGACTGTAACTGGATGTTAATGTGGTAATTGGTCGAAATTATTAACACTAAAGTGTACTAGGTTGAGTCTAGTTTCTAAAGAGTTCAAATTTGTAATTTTTGGACATGTAAAAGTTAACTTTTATTATTTTACACAAACGTAGTGCAAGTCTGAATTGTGGGGTCTGCTGTTAGGCTGTTTTGAAATTATCATATCTCATAAACTACAAGACCAAATGGGTTAGTTCCACTTCTGGAAGTTAACATATTGAGTTAAGAATCTAACCCAATTGTTCTTGCATTAATTGAATTTACCATTTAACGGGAATAACAAATATCATTCTGTTGCGCACGATTTTGACTGCTGTGAGTTTACTGTAATGTTTTGGTCTTTATAAGAAAACTATGTGGAATAAAAATACAATAAAAATAGTTCTGTAAACCTAACTCATGTGTGTTTTTGTGACGATTTTTGGTGAATTAATTGATATAATATGATCTGTTTAATAGAGTAATCTTTTAAGTAGAAATCTGTCTTGATAAAACTAGCTGCTGAACTATGTGAAAGTACATGAAACGTGTTTGTTAATAGATAATTGCCATGTTTTGACTAAATTGCCCTTGTGGGGAGATAATTTACTAGTAATGTACAATGTTAGTCTTTGATTCTTAAGTAGTTGTATACACATGTAACGTGTCAACAATGTGTTTGTCGAGTCACACATAATTCACAAACGAAACACGAAACATATCTCATGCATAGGTATTATGTGCCGAGTCTAGAGACTCAATAGTAGTTTAAATACTTAGAGAATCTCATTTTTGTTTTAGAGCACTAGTGAGGATTTTCTTTGACGCGCATCTCTCGGATTTGTTTTTGAATTCTTTGCAAACAGTGAGTTTCACGTTCCCCTTTTACTCTTTTAAACGCTTTTTACTTGGGGGGGGGGGATAACATACTCCAAACTCTTTTGATTTTGTTATTGGTTATATATAGCTTGTAAGGCTAAGTGGCAAACAAACCAACTAAAGTCCTTCATAACATCGAACCGTTTAGTATTTGTATAATAGCGAGTCACTGTTGAGTAGTACTACTGGGTTTGACAAACCCCACCCAACTCTAAACTCGACTGTAGGTCGAGTGGGTGTAATCTTGGCTAACACATTACCATGGTCGTGGTTGACATGGTGGCAAGGCATATGATAAACAGTCAGCTTCGGCATCGAACACTTAGTAATACTTGTTTTATAGGCTAGATACCTATTGATATATAATTGACTTAACATTATCTGGTAACGAAAACGCAAACACTTAAAAGTAAACGTTTTCCTTTATTTATATATGTGAACTAACCAACCCTGTGTTGACACTTTTAGTATGTTATTCTCAGGTAGCAGAGGTGGGCGCGCGGTATAGGGACATGCATTTCATTGAACACTATCGTTTTGAAAACTTGCTTTTAAACTTTTATTAATTTGGTTTTAAGTCGTCCTGGTTGACGCAACACTTGGCTTATGATTTACGCTTCCGCATTCATTAAACTTTAATATTTGTGGTTTAAAAACTTTGAATATGATGTTTGATTATAACTAATGATTCCGATCCTGTTAGTTCACACCCTCTGACGGTAAAACTCCGTTAGTGGATTTTGAGGGTGTGACACTGTTAGCTTTTAGCCATACATAAAAATTTATAAGTGGCTATAAAATAATGCTTTATGGTCACATAAACCCGTAAGTGTGACCATATGTATAAGCTTTTAGCCACATATGAAACAATTAAAGTGTGACCATTAATTACTAACGGTCACAGGTTTTGTTTGCTGTCACCATTAACTTTTAGCCACACATAAAACTTATAAGTTGCTAACAACAATACCCTATGGTCACATATACTTGTAAGTGTGGCCATATGTATTAGTTTTTAACCACATCGTTATCAAACTACTGTGAGCGTAGATCATAGTTGGCCATAATTTACTAAGTGTGGCTAGTAAAAGTCACATTTCTTTATCAAAGTGTGGCTAACGGTTTCGAACAACTGTGTTTTTTGTCACCTGAATTGAAAAAGTGTGGCTAAAGGTTCCATCATGTGTGATTTTTTGTCACAAAATTCTAATTTATGTGGCTAAAGGTTCTAACATGTGTGTTTTTAGTTCTAACAGGTGCGTTTTTAGTCACACGAATAACAAATGTGTGACGAAAGCGACCTTTAGCCACGCATTTAGAATGAGGTGTGGCAAACCACCCAGAGCATGTGTGTGGCCAAAAGCCAATATTCACGTAGTTTTAGGAATGATGGGTATCAATCAAAGACAACATTAATTGCAAGAATTAAGGTTGAATTGAAGATGAATTAGGTTTTGTTGCTTGAAATCATGAGAGGGGTAGGGAGAGCTGATGTCGACGGCTTGTAGGGGGGTTAGGGTTGGGTTTTTTTTAATTATATTACATCAATCAATAATTACTAGAATAGTCCTTTTGGGAGAAAGTTTTGGCACAAACGAACCTTAATGTAAGTCCCGAATCTAGATCACTACAATATAATATCAACTCAAACAAGATATTTGTGCAGAATCCAAATACCGTGGTGATTCAAGAACAATAAACCGAAAAACAATAACAAGATTATATGATATGGTTTCAATTCATACGATTCTATTATCAATAAATCGTCAGATACATAAACCTATACTCTTCTAAGCACTCTGATAGTTTGATAGTGGCTGCTACTGAATAACAACTTCTAACCCTAAAATGACTAAACATTAACACTATATAGGGTTACCATACAAAAGACTCAAAGGCCAAGCCCAAACAAGTCTAACCGAAATCCAAAGGATTTCGGTATTACACCATCATAACCATAATGCAATTCTTCAACTCGTCTTCGTTTATATCACTTTAGTCTTGATCATGTCATTGCCTTTTGATATGCGTCAGTCTAACCAAATCGTCCCGTATGTCTACAGAGACTTAAAATACCTTTAAAAATATATTTGAAAACATTTAGACCATCTGTTATGGGTTTTATAGGTTTTTAAATCATCAAGACAGTGTCGGAAAAACCGTTGTCTCACGCAAATGTGAGTGGTACAAAAACTCGAATGTCTCACCTAGCAAGTTTACAATTTAAAGAACGCCTCTTGGTATTAAGCACCTAGGATAAACACAATGTAGTATATCTAGATTAGTATAAACCAATAATCATAACGATAATCACAAGAGTAGAAACTTTACACGATGGCACAATGTCTTATCTTAAGAGGCAGAGCTTTCGGATTCGCGTATGTTTCTTTCAATCGGATATCGTTACGACACTAGGGTATTATACTATTCCCTTAATATATATATATATATAGACAGAAATTTTAGAGAGAAAGCAAGATTCTTGGACAAGAAATGAATGTCCCGTTTGCTTCCTATTTATAGCAGATTTTGGACCCCAACGCGATACGCGATGGCCATACACAAAAGGCATCGCGTATCGCGAAGAATCTTGTAGCTTGGCCGAGTCAGCCCTACGCATGCGACGTGGAACGCCACGTGGCATGCAACGTGTCACGTCTGCGTAACTTACACGTCACGATATGCGATGTGTTACTTTGGGAGTCCATCGCGTATCGCTATGCCGCCAAGTTTCTGGATAATATTACACGTCATCGCGCTACGCGTTGAGGCTAATCTAAACCCGTCGCGTATGGCGATAGAAGGATTATTAAAAATCTTAATTTTCCACAAAAATACTAACGCGGCCCTTAAGCGGCTCGCGACGATGCGAGCGTGCCAAATGCAAAGTGCGCCATCAAAGCTCCATATTGCGCCCATCACACTTCGCCTGAGCCCGTGCCCATGCGCATTTGGGTGCTTCGCACCCTCCGCTAGGACCACTAGGTGTGATATGTCTTATAAGAAAATTAAGATATGAGTTTTTTTTCTTATAAAGAGCTCATTAGTTTTGTAATTTAGCGATGTGGGACAAGGACTTACAATCCTATTTATATCATGGTGAAATCCTCACCTTTTCTTTCTTCCACCAATGTGGGATGGAATTTTCCTTCTTTCATTTCCTTACTTTTTCCTTAAATTTATTTTGTGGATTTTTATACCTGGTGAACTGTCAACCTTTTTAGGTTTCATAGCCCTTTTTTCGACCGTCTTTAACCTTGCAGAGCTTTTGCAAGGCCCCGTTACCGGTGCCTCACTTTTGACGTTGGATTTACTCATAAACGCAGTTCTAAATATCAGAGTTAATAAAAACATTCACGGAATATTAAAAACATTCAAACCATTTCATTACATAACCATATTTCTTATCTTAACGAGCATTCCAAATCATTTAACATAAAACATTGTCTTTAAAATAACATAACATTTCCTTGAGATACCAGCTTCTTCAAGTCCATGCCATGTGCCTCCCCTTAAGCGATCTTCCTCATTCACTCACCTGCGTGCATACTAAAAGTCAGCTACGCTGAGTGAGTTCTAGTTAATCATACAACATACAATATGCTCTCATACTTGCACACGAGCCCGAAGGTGTGTACGTTATTCATACCTTGCTTTATATACATAACTATCCATACTACTTAAAGAGCCTTCCGCCCTATAACCTCACAGATATTATAAGGGTCTGGTCCCCAACATCACCGATATTATTAGGGTCTGGTCCCTACCATCACAGATATTATAAGGGTCTGGTCCATATCCTCACAGATATTATTAGGGTCTGGTCCCTATCCTCACAAATATAATTGGGGTCTGGTCCCCTTTAATTCATGCTACTGTAACATACATGTCCTTTAGATATTTTCCTTGACAATACGTGCAATATCCGAAGAGCGTTCACGTACCGTCAACATATCATACTTACTTTGTACTTATTTATTCATGCATCATTTATGCATCACATATATTCATACATACATCATTCATACATCATATATATCAATCATAACTTTAA
Source organism: Bidens hawaiensis (assembly GCF_021521415.1). NCBI lineage: Eukaryota > Viridiplantae > Streptophyta > Magnoliopsida > Asterales > Asteraceae > Bidens > Bidens hawaiensis. The sequence goes on along the minus strand of NW_027505726.1, from coordinate 4,779 downwards.
CTACCACCTGACGGTACATGCAATATCCGAAGATCGTTCACACAGCGTCAAGCAATCATTATTCATACATCATACTAAGCATACACTTACCACTTAAGGTAAGTGTATTAACTATCACATCGAGTATGCACACAGCCCCGAAAACATAACAAGGAAGTGGGGCTAGAAACTCACCTGAACTCGGTTACGTTCACCGTTAATTGTTATTCCTTTCCTTATCTATGCTCAACTAACTGTATAACAATTAAACGTATCAATTAACTATCACTACACACGTCGCGTTTCTAGTCTAGTAATAACCCTCAACGAACGGGGGTCCGGGGCAGCGCCCCTGGCAGCGGGGTCTAGGGACGGCAGCCCCTAGAAGGGTCCAAGGGGCTTGGAAAAATTTTAAATCTATTAACAGTCTTATCACATTTTCCATTACCATTTTGAATCATCAATTAATTTTTCTACTTAAAAGTTCAAGGTCTTCTTTGTAATTAAATCATTCTTTTTCTATGTTCAGGGATCATTCTGTCCTTTGGTTAAACTTCTAGTTCGTTACATTGCTCTTAACGAATTGGCTTATCTTAGCGAACTGGTCCTTGTAGCGAATTGAACCCTTAAACGAATTGGACCTTTTAACGAACCGGTCCATATGACGAATTAGTCCATATAACGAACCAGTTCGCGTAATGAATTGTTCTGATTCGTTATCTCCTTTAACGAATGGTCATGGCGAATGAGAAGCTAGTTCGTTATTTTATCCTCAACGAATCGCTTGACGAAATGCTTCTAATTCGTTAACTCCCCGTTAACGAATTACCTCTAATTCGTTAACTCCTCGTTAGCTAATTAGGGTTAGGTTAGGGAATGTCAGAAAATTCCCTGACATCTTTTACCTCGTATTAACTTTTCCGGCGCCGCCGCTAGAAAGCCGCCGGAAAACCGCGGATTCACCGGAAAAAACGAGTTTTAACTCGTTTTTCACCGTTTTTCGTCCTGTTCGATCCAGATCTGAGCTAGGGTGACCCCTAAGCTCATCATAGGTTCGGTTTATACCCGATTCCACCTGGATCTCGTGACTTAAATGGTTTAACGGTGTCGGCTCGTCGTTTCGTGATTATCTCTAACGGGTTTAAGCTTATACAATATCATACTATCATTACCTTAGGTCGGGACCGATACTTCTTCTATGTTCGGCTAGAGAGAGAGAGAGAGAGAGAGAGACTAGAGAGAGAGCTTAAGTGTGTGTTGTGATGGTGTATGGAATATGTGTAGAAATGAATTAAATGGGTGATTAATGGTTTATATAATTATGGATCATGGGCTTAAGCCCATGGTCTTTTCCTCTTTCCATCATAACCCAAGTCCATAACCCATATCCGTTTAACCCAACACTAGCCCGACTCATAATTACTCATACTTTCATTTATTAACCGAAACTAGAAAAATGGGATGTTACAGCTTTTCACAAGGAACTTCTTCATGATCGTCATTTCTGGCTATCATAGTTCTCAATGTCAACATTTTCAGCACTTGAAGTAGAGGCAACAAGATTGTTAACACATTGAAGACCAGGCTTGATTTCATCTAGGAATGCTGATCCAACAGTTTCACCATATTCATGTCTTTTAACTTTTCTTCCTGCTCTTTGGTAATAGGAAGACTAGTGTAGTTGTCATTTTATAGTGGGGGTACTTGACTATATCTTATAACCTCACCTTCATTCTCTTTCCACCATAATTGATTTTCAATCATGGAATTGACTACCTTACTAGAACCATCAAACTTTCTAAATCTAGTTCGGCCCTTTTAAATTTATTAGTTAGATTTGAAACTTCTAACTTAGAGGCTTCCAGTTCAGTAGTTATTCAACAATTTTCTGTTTGGCATCTAGATTGTGAAAACATTTCAAACTGAAATCAGATTTTAGCTTGGAAAAATCCTTTTTTTGTGCCTCAATCTTTTCTTTATACAGTTTCTCATTTTTCTTAAGGTTGTAGTTTTTACATTTGATCCTTTCCATCTCCCTTGTCATATTGGAATGTGCTAATGTATTTAAATCTACCTCTATAGGCGAACTCTTCAGTCTCTGAGATACTACTGGTGAAGGAGCAGACTGATTAAGAGTACTTCTAAACATTGCGAAGGGTTGTGGAGAATCCATTGAGTAGTTAAAAGAATTACTCGGATTTTTCCGCCAATATTTTTCGAAAAATATGATCGTCAAAATTCTCAAGAAAGATGTCCCACTCAAAAAAAGTGTCTAGGAAAAATTTCGTTCAAATATTTTTTTTTCGATTTTCCCGCCAAAAAAGAATCACCGAAAATCACCAAAGTAAATATTTTCGATAAATTTTTCAAGAATGAAGTCTCACTTATAAGAAGTGTTCAGGTAAAATTCCGTTCAAGAAAAATTACTCTTTTTTTAATAACAAACAAAATAACACAATATTTTTGGTGATCAAGACACTAACGGACTCGTGTATGACTGGGTAATTGCTTTCTGCCTATCATTAGGAGAGATGTATATGAAGACATGCACATTTCTTCAAAATGACTCTCCACAGTGAATTTAGCAAGACTTAGTTTATATCACTTCATCGTTTACACATAATTGAAAGCTACCATACAAATCAATGACTGTTCTAGAGCCTTTTATGCTTAATAACTTCACCCGTTAGGCACACAGAAACAATTTATCTATCATTTTCCAAAGGTTGGATCAATTTTCATTTGAAAATCTTTTGAAGCTTCAAAAAGTTGTTAACTGAATAATCATATCACTTCCCAGAGAGTTACTAAAGACACAATTTTAAAAACTCAGTCACCCCCGGTCACTCTTAGTTTTCAGGTAAATGGCTATCCCGTATGTACACAAGTGGTTAACAGGACCAAACACATATGAGAATACATGTCCCTCCAACATATAATTACCGACATATTTTAAGTGAAAGAATTTAAAATAGAACCACATCACAATCGCCCCCGGATCCTTTCAATCTTTAGGTGAATGGGTATCCTGTGAATCTATGAATAGATGACGGGACCAAACATATACAAGTATATGTACTTCCAACTGGTGCAACCGGCATAATTCTTAGCGAGAGTGAATAAGCAACCTTTTAATAAAATTTTAATAGTAAACACACACTTTTTTTTATTTTTTTTAATAAACACACACACACACACACACTCTTTTTGAATTTTTAAATTCCCCTCCCCCCCCCCCCCCCAAATTTGTGCAAAAATAAAATATGTACAAATTTACCCTAAAAATACTCAATCCTCTAAACGAAGCATTTTAAGAAAAGCGACAAGCACATTAAACTTGGTTGTCCCGACCGGGTTTGTAAATAAGTCTGCCACATTATTATTAGTGTGAACTTGTTCTAGATGAATCAATTTACGGTCGTAACAGTCACGAATAAAATGTATTTTAATATCAATGTGCTTGGGTTTTGAGTGTTGAAACGAATTCTTAACGATTGCAATGGCAGCAACAATATCACAAAAGATAGGGGTGTCAAGAAATTTCAAACCGTAATCCAGCAATTGATGTTGCATCCAGATAACCTATGAGCAGCAGGCTGATGCAACAACATACTCAGCCTCTGCAGTCGATGTGGACACCGTTTGTTGTTTCTTGCATTGCCAAGAAATGAGACGATCGTCCAAGAACTGACAACCAGCGGATGTGGATTTCTTGTCAGTGTCATCTCCACGATAATTTCTATCAGAAAAAGCATATAAATCAAAGTCTGTGTTTTTGAGATACCAAAGGCCTAACTTCGGTTGTCCCTTCAGATATCTAAAAATACGTTTAACAACAATTAAATGAAAGAGTTTAGGGTTAGCCTGGAAATGAGCACATTGACAGACAGCGAACATGATGTTAGGGCGACTGGCGGTGAGATACATCAGGAATCCGATCATAGATTGATAGTATGTTTGATCTATGGCGTTCCCTTCAGGATCAGATGACAAAAGAGGCCTTTCCGCCATGGGAGTGTTAGCACTTTTGTAATCTTGAAATACAAACTTTGAAAGCGTATCTTCAACATACTTTCCTTGATGTAGCAAAATTCTCGTTGAACTCTGATGAACCTGCAACCCTAGAAACGTTGTCATTCCCCCCAGTGAGCTCATCTCAAACCTCTTCTTCATCACCTCTTCAAACTCAGAGCACAACCCAACACTGGTGGATCCAAAAATAATGTCATCTACATAGATTTGCACTAGGATCAAATCTTTCCCAACGGTTTTAAGGAACAGAGTTTGATCAATGGTTCCTCTTTTATAACCATGACCTAGAAGATGAGCCGTCAATGTAGCATACCACGCCCGAGGAGCTTGATGAAGAACATACAGTGCTTTATCTAACTTGTAGACATGAGTGGGATTCTTTGAGTCTACAAACCCCAGTGGCTGGTCCACGTAAATCTCATCCTTAACTTCGCCATACAGAAACGCAGTTTTAACATCCATCTGGTAGACAGTAAAACCCATGAATGATGCATAAGCCAGAAAAATCTGGATGGCTTCAAGTCTAGCTACGGGAGAATAAACCTCAGTGTAGTCTAAACCTTCAACCTGAAGAAAACCGCGAACCACCAGCCATGCCTTGTTTCTAACGATAACCCCTGTGTCATCTTTCTTGTTTCGGAAGACCCATCTCGTATCTAACGCTTTCTTTCCCACCGGCAGTTCAAGCAATCTCCAGACATTTAACTTGTCAAACTGATTCAATTCTTAATGCATAGCATCCACCCAGCTTAGTTCTTGAAGAGCCAT